>NC_058130.1:433910371-433922967 GCF_016433145.1 Gracilinanus agilis | reverse complement strand
CTCTCCAGCTCTCTTTCTCTCTCTCTTTCTCCCACCCCATACCAAATTGGTTGTCATAGCAATTGTCTTCAGGTTATCTTTTCTAGGTTTATTTGATACTGTACCTCCACACATATTCTACATTCCAGGCCTATCTGTTATTTCTCAAATTTAGCATGCAATCTCCTCACTCAACATCTTTGCTTAGTCTGTCCCTCATGCCTGGAATACTGTTGTTCACCCTATTCCTTAGAATCCTTAGTTTTCCCAAAAGTTAATTCAGGTTTCACCTTCGAAAGAAAGCTATTATTTGTACTCACTCTTTCCTTAAACTATGATGTTTTTATTTATGTTTACATGCTCTATCTTCCCCAAAAATGTGAAGGTCCTTGTTTGGAAAGATATGTTTCATATTTTTATCTTATTTTTTATCCCCACATAAGTAGTAGGTACTTCATAAATGTTTACTGAATTTAATAAAATTAAACATCTCAACTCATCTTCTATTCTAGAAATTCTTACCAATGTCCCTTAATATTATAATATATTAATAATTATATTTCAATGGAATTAGTTTCTGTTGTAATCTGATGCATTTTATTTTATACATTTAAAAAATCATTCTGAAAAGAGCTCAAAGACTTTATCAGATTACCAAAGAAGTCCATTACTCACAAAAATTTAAGAACCCTGGTTCTATTCCTATCACCACTACTCTAATCTTAGCCCTTATCATTTCTCATTTTTAGTATAATAACTTCCTCCTTACCAAACCCCCAGACTCTCTCATCCTGTCCTTTAGATCCTTTAATATTATGCCATCATTTTAGTCTGTTGTATTTGACCGCACTAGTTCCATCTTATAACCTTATGATAGCTTGACAGCATGAGTGATACCACCACTTCTGTACTTCAGAGCCCTTAGCCAGGGTTGCCTTGTCCTCCTCACTTCCTTTGGATCCTACCATAACTTATAATATGATTTTTTATGCTCATGCCAGGCACAAGAGCCATTTGTAGCATGTGACAAATAGTCACAATTTCCCAAACCAGATGCATTAGAAGTCTTTAGCAGTTGGGCAGTGATTCAAGGAAGCAGCTGGGGAGGTAGAAAGAGAAAGAAAGTAGTTTCCATCAGCTGAGAATAAAAAAAGGATTAATGAAGCTTCTTAATTAATAGTCAAATATGAGCTAATAAATCATTTATAATTGGAATTCTCTTACCATCACTCTATCCTAACTAGCTCCCTCCTCTGGTCTTGTATATTTAGCAGTATTGCAGATTCATTGCTATCATTTAAAATAAGTCCTCAAATTCCTCTTTGCCTATGAAATCTAAGGTAATAAGAGAAGGGATAGTTTCCCCCCAACCCAGTCTGATTATAAGAACCACACGACCAGTCTCTCCCAATTCCGCCATTTTTGTATTTATCTTTTTCCATCTGCTCCTAAAGTATATTTGTTTTGTGAATTTGCTTGTCTTTATTTTGCTTTGTTTATCATACATATTTTTATATACTAGCAAATTTGCCTTAGATTTTAAGATCTTAGAGATAGAGACTGGATTTGGTGTTAAATTTGTTCAATATTCCCCTTGGAGTCATGTGTAATTACAACTTGCTGATTGCTTTTGATGATTACTTTTTTTAAAGTTTCTTTTTAAAGTTTTGCATACAATTTTGTGGAGTTGTGATATATTTATTTTTCAATTACTAGAGATCTATTCTTTCTCCTTCCCATCCTTCACCCCTTTATGGGGCAGAGGAACAAAGAAGAAGAAATTTCATGCAATAAATATGAATAGTCAAGGAAAACAAATACCTTAATTGGTCATGTTAAAAACAAATCTTATTCTGTACTCTGAATCTATCCCTCAAGAATGAAAGTTGAAAATACCATGGGACCTGATTTCTTCACAATCATAAAAGTGCTAGGCTGTCAGATTTCTTTCATAGATGATACTTATGACTAGTTTCATTCTATGTATATATCATTCCATGTAAATGCACTCAACACTACTTGGATGGATAACTTTGTCTACATTCTACCTGTTCTAAATCAAAGGTAATAAAATACTGCCAAATAGAATTAAGGCCCATCCCAGGACTGACATTTTATCTCATTAAATCTTTTGGGATCCTTTAAATGGCTAGGTAGGAATAATTTCTAATTAGCATATCAATTATATGTAAATGATATTCCAACATTCTTAAAAGTAGTTTGAAATTAAGAATAGTAAACATGTCTTTCTAGAATACTGTGATTAATATACCTAATAAACTCTTTTGTGCAAAGATAAAACTTTCACCTAGTTCATTGACTGACTTAAGATTCTGAATTACTGGGATGTTCACTGATTCCATTAAATCCATCTATTAACCATACAGTCACCACAATGTCCTCCTATGATGTCTCATTATAACATGGAAGTGACCTTGGCTTCTTAAAAGTTATGCCAACACAGTCCAAATTCTGGCAGGTCCTGCCCTGATGAAAAAGTGTCAAGCACAGCCATTGCAACAAATTGTCTGCTTTCTAAAAACCAGCCTAGCTATGTACAGAGAAGTTTATTACCCATAGGTTTGATATAACAAGTAGTCTGGCTACTTGGTGATGAATTCTTTGACTACAGCAATACATCAGACAAATAAAAGTGGAAAATGACTCTCGGGACTATGCTTTGCCCTTCCATTTCTGTAGTGATGGTGTCAGAACAGGGGGAAAAACAATCATAGGCAGCTAAGAATCATGCATTAAATACGGCATGTACACACTAGCTTAATGGTGATTTCTCTATATATGAGATCTTTAGCCAATTATAAATTCATTGATATTCTATTAGAAGCTCCAAACCCTATCAATATCAGGATTCTAACATTAAATGTAATGAGGAGACAGAAAGAAGATACAGCCACAAGGCAGGGTGCCTCACAGGTTCTCTTAAAGAGATCAACAAAAGTAAAGGTAGAATTGATTTTATCATACACCCAGAGTTAACAAAGAGTATTCATTTCATGGGACATTTGGTCATCTCATCTTGCAGTGTTTATGATGAACAAGAAGAATGTCATGTAAGCAAGAACATCATAAAGATAACTGAAGGTTATGTGCCAACATTTGTTGCTGAAAAAGGTACAAAAATTTTAGATAGAAATTGATAAATTCTTCTAGGTAGGTAGGCAACAGATATTTATCAAACCCTTACTATGTTCCAGGCACTGTGCTAAGCAATGAAAAAATATACATACATATATATATATATATACAGTTTCTGTTCTCAAGTAGCTTACAGTCTAAGGTGGACAGACAGTATACAAAAGGGAACTGAAAAAGAAGGAATGGGGAAAGAAAATACCTATGTAAGAATGTAGTGGAAAAGTCCAGCGAGTCAGAAGCATAGCCAAGAAGAAAACAAAGTTTAGCCAGACTGGTAAAATCCACAAAATGGAAGCCCCAGAAAGATTTAACCTCAGAAGAAATAGACTAGCATGACAGAGAAATGATCTAAAATGTGAATTCTCTAGATCCTCCAAATCAAGACAACATAAATTTAGGTCTTGGTGGACTCATTGTAAAGGTGAAAACAAAAGCAAAAATCATTTTGAACATATAACTTTGAGCAACAAAAGATGTCAAAGGCTTTTATTGATATGCTTTATATCTATATTATATCACAAATGCTTTCTCTGAAAATCAGAAAGCACTAGATATGGCATTCACCAAATGCACAAACAAAATACAATTGACTGAATGGGTTATTGTGGGTTACTAATGACAGTATCATTATAATCAGCTGTTTATATACAGAAGACAGATAACTAGTTTGAAAAAAATGTCAAAATCCACATCAGATTTGAAGTAAGGATAAAGATGAAAGGAAGATTTTTATCTAATTACATCTATTTCAAACTGACCAATTCAAATGAGTCAATGACAGACCAAACTAGGAAATGAAAAAAAGCTAAAGATGTTGTCATCTTATATAAAAAATAACTGGAACGTAAATCACTAACAGCAGAGGCCAAAAGAACCAGAAAGCACCTGAGCTAGCAAGCATTTGATCTCCTCAATATGAAGAGAGATGGTTGCCTAGAACAGCACTCGTTAAGAACACAAATTCTTTTACAGAACACTTATGAAGAGGATTACAGACAATTTTGAGCAGCATTACCTTTTAAAATAATGAAAACTAAAAAATATTAGGAGCCACCTTTCATAACTATAGCTAGGAGGAGCAAAACAAGCCAATATATTTATCAAATTCCACAATACATTCAGAGTTTGACATCCATAGTTTCCCCATCAATTAAAAGAAAGGAAGAAAGTAAACTATTATCTTGTTCTTTAGAGAGATGCTTTGTCAATATAATTACATGGAATTCTGTTTTGACCTTTTCTTTGTTCTTCTTTCTGTTTATAGTATTGCACTATTTTATATTGTTTTTCTGATTTTGCTTCCATCACTTTGTATTCACATAAGTCTTCCCATGCCTACCTGTGTTCTTCTTATTTTGTTTTATGACACAGTAATTTTCTATTATATTCAAGAATTACAATTTAAATTATCTGCTGAATTTCTAATCAATAGTAATCTACTTTGTTTCTAGTTCTTTACAACCATGAAAAATGCTGCTATAAATAGTTTGGTGTCTGTTTATCTGTAGATAATCTGTCTTTAACTTCCATAGTATACATATCTTTGCATGAAAGGTTATGGATATTTTAGTCATCTACATAATAAATTCCACATTTCTTTTCAGAACATTTAGGCAAATTCCAATGAGGCATTAGTGTATCTGTTTCTCTCCCCCTTGATTCTAACATTAACTATTTCAATTTTGTTTCATATTTGTCAATTTCATAGAATCCAAGGTAAAATGTAAGATATTTTGGTTTTCATTTTTCTTTTTTGTGATTGGGGAAAATCTTTCACATCATTTTTAATATTCTATAATTCTTTAGAGAACAGTTCATCTCCTTTGACCATTGTCAATTGTGGAATGTCTTGTTGACATATGTTGGTGTTAACTCCTGATACATTTTAGATATCAGATTGTACTCAGAAATATATAATGCAAAGGTTTGTTTTTTTTCAATTAACAGCTTTCCTTCTTTTCTTCGCTGTACTAATTTGTTCCTGAGAAATCTTTTCGGTGTGATCAAAATTATTTATTTTCTCACTTCAGATCATTAACATATCTAGTTAATTAGGAATTGTTATCTTAACTATACAAAGTATAGAAGAAAACAGAAAAATTAATTACAGTTGTACAAAATCTAAAAAAAACTTTCATGAACAAAATAAAAGTAGATAAAATGAGAAACTATTAATGCTAGAAAAATATCAACATCAAATATTATTGATGAAAATTTCATTTCTTTGAAGGTATTAAAATGGGCAATGAGGAGACCAAGCTATCATTCTTTGCAGATGATATGACTTAAAGAATCCCAGAGAAACATCTAAAGAGCTAGCGGAAATAATCAACAACTTTAGCAAAGATGCAGAATACAAAATAAATACACATAAATCATCAGCATTTCTATATATTTCTAATACATCCCAGCACTAAGAGTTAGAAAAAGAATTGCCATTTAAAATCACCCAAGACAAAATAAAATACTTAGGAATCTATCTGCCAAGACATGCACAAAAATTATACAAACACAACTACGAAACACTTTCCACACAATTAAAACTAGATCTAAACAATTGGAAAAACATTAATTGCTCATGGGTAGGACAAGCTAACATAATAAAAATGACCATCCTGCCCAAATTAATCTATTTATTTAGTGCCATACTTATCAAATTAACAAAAACCTTTTTTTACTGAATTAGAAAAAAACTATAACAAAGTTCATTTGGAAAAACAAAAGATCAAGAATATTAAAGGAAATAAGGAAAAATGTGAAAGAAGGTGGGGGACAAAAATCCACTATTTGACAAAAACTGCTTAGGTTTAGATCAACATCTCATACCCTACACCAACATAAACTCAGAATGGGTGAATGGCTTGAATATAAAGAAGGAAACTATAAGCAAATTAGATGAACACAAAATAGTATATTTGTCAGATCTTTGGGAAAGGAAAGATTTTAAGACCAAGCAAGAGTTAGAAAAAATTACAAAATGTGCAATAAATAATTTTGATTACATTAAGTTAAAAAGGTTTTGTACAAACAAAACCAATACAACCAAAATTAGAAGGGAAGCAAAAAATTGGGGGAAAAACCTTTATAACAAAAGACTCTGACAAAGGTCTAATTACTCAAATATATAAGGAGCTAAATCAATTGTTATCCATTCCCCAATTGATAAATGGGCAAGGGACATAAATAGGCAATTTTCAGTTAAAGAAATCAAAACTATCAACAAACACATGAAAAAGTGTTCTAAATCTCTTATAATTAGAGAAATGCAAATCAAAACAACTCTGAAGTACCACCTCACACCTAGCAGATTGGCTAAAATGACAGCAAAGGAAAGTAATAAATGTTGGAGGGGATATGGCAAAATTAGGACATTAATGCATTGCTGGTAGAATTGTGAACTGATCCAACCATTCTGGATGGCAAATTGGAACTATGTCCAAAGAGCACAAAAAGATTTCCTGCCCTTTGATCCAGCCATACCACTGCTGGGTTTATACCCCAAAGAGATCATAAGGAAAAAGACTTGTACAAAAATATTTATAGAAGCTCTTTGTGGTCGCAAAAAAAACTGGAAAATGAGGGAATGACCTTCAATTGGGGAATGACTGAACAAATTGTGGTATCTGATGGTGATGGAATACTAATGTGCTCAAAGGAATAATGAACTGGAAGAATTCCATGTGAACTGGAAAGACCTCCAGGAATTGATGTAGAGTGAAAGGAGCAGAACCAGGAGTACATTATACATAAAGATGGATACACTCTGGTAAAATAAAATATAATGGACTTCTTTACTAGCAACAATGCAATGATCCAGGACAACTCTGAGGGACTTATGAGAAAGAACGCCATTCACATTTAGAGGAAGAACTGTGGGAGTAGAAACAGAAAAAAAACAACTACCTGATCACGTGAGTTAATGGGGATAGGATTGGGGATATTGACTCTAAATGAGCACCCTAATACAAATATCGATAATATGGAAATAGGTCTTGATCAATGACACATGTTAAATCTAGTGGAATTATGCATTGGCTATGGGAGGGGTGGAAGTAGGGGAGGGATAGAACATGAATCCCATAACCATGAAAAAATGTTCCAAATTAATTAATAAAATAAAGAGCTAAGAAAATAAAGAAAATAAAGAAATGAAAATTTTTTTTAAAGTTTCATTTCTAAGATGTATGGAGAATTGAAATTAACATATAATGTATAACCCAGATTGAATTGCTTGTCAGCTCTAGGAGTGGGGAGGGAAGAAGGAATCATATAACTTTGGAAAAATTATGTGGAAATTTGTTATTAATATAAAATAAAGATATATCATAAAAATAAAAAAAATTAATTTTAAAGTTTAAAAAAAGAAATAAATACTTAAGAACAAAAAATGTACCTCAATAGATAAATGAACAAAAATACAAAAAAAAAATCTGAAGGGAACAAAAAGTTCCAACAGTAATAAGAAAACATGATCCAAATCAGCAATAAGAGAAATGCTCATTTAAATGTCTCTAATTTTTTTAAAATCTATACTCAGTAAATTAGCAAAGATACCCCATTACCATCTCAAATAATCTATGTTGAGAGTCTATGAAAAAACATGCACATTGATATATTTTTGGTAGAGCTATGAATTGAGTGAAGGGTTGGGGCCTATTAGAATAATGGTCTACTATCAACTAAATCGGGAGATAATCCACATATGAACATGCTTTTAGATAATTGTTAATTAATAAAATAAATATGGTAAAATAAAAAATACATTTTATAAAATCAACAGATTAAATTTCAATTTAATTTAATTTAAATAAATTTATCTGTAAATGATAAAATATTTTTCAGTTAATTATTTAAATAAAATAATTTAATTTAAATTTAAAATAAATAATTAATGACTATTTTATTTAGATTAATAAATAATTAATTATAGTTACCCAAGATCAAAAGGAGCAGGTGGTACCCCTGTCAGTGAGACCATGGATCTGTTGAGGTATTGAAGCCCTAGGTTAAGTTCGCTACACTGGATGCTGAGGACAGAAAGACAAAAATCTCAATCCCTCATTCTAAGATAGTACAATCTAATTAATTAATTTATTTTATTTTTATACCATCATTTATGTTGTTGTATGTCTAAAGAACCTACAGTTCCTACTTGGATGCTTATATGACACATACAGATTTTAATTATTTTGATTAAGAGATATTGCTTTAATGCATGGGTCGGGGTGGACATGATTGAGGGTGTGGACTCGAAACTACCACACCAATGCAACTACCAACAATTTAGAAATTGGTCTTGATCAAAGACACATGACAAAACTAGTGGAAATATGCATCAGCCATGGGTGGGGGGAGTGCGGGGGGCGAAGGAGAAAGGAGGAGCATGAATCATGTAACCATGTTAAAAATGAATATTAATAAATGTTTGAAAAAAAAGAGATATGATCACCTTGAGTTTTGATGCAAGTGAATCAGTATCTGATGTGAGGATTGTGTCTTTTTCCCACCTCTGAGGTAATTTTCCTTCATTATTTATTAAAAAGAAAAAAAAAAGAAGAAAAATTGCAGGGCTTAATCTTAGGTACATTAAGATGCTCAGTTCTGGGAGGACAAAGAGGCTATCATCTGTGTGCATATAATGAATGTGTTCTTTATAATATAAATATGCATTAAAACAGTCCCAGGCAGGATATCTCCTTGGAATGGGATGTTCGTAGTTAGTTCAAGTTACTGTATTTACCTCTACAAACAAGGAGATCTACTTATCTTAGTAATTCAGAAGTTTTAGAAACAATTAATTTTCTAAGTAGATTAATTGTAGGACACCAAAGAATATATTTAATAACTACTTAAAATTGATTAGATGGAGGAGCCTCACACATAAATTCCCACTCTACATTTCATCAGTCTCTAGAGTTCTAGACCCTTCACACTACTGCATACATTTTCCCTTGATATATTCCATTTTGCACAGAGGGTGATTTTTTTTAAATCACAAAGCACTGGGGAAATATTGATTCTGCTCTGTATATATTTGAGTCTCAACTGACGTAAACATTGGGAATTGTGCCAGACAATGCTATGTAAAGCACCTATATGAACTTATTAAAATTCAATAAGGGTTTAAAAAATTGGAAATTTCTTCAACTTTTGCAATAGTTTTAAAGCAGTTTTAATTGTATGTGTTGTTTAATAGCCTTTTGGTTCCCTATGCTCCATAAAACTCGTTATCGCTGAAATAATTTAGATTCCCTGACATATTTATGGACCAAAAAGGGATTATCCAGGTCAAGCTATGTTTGATGATGCCAGATACTTGTTCTATAACCGTGCATGTGCATATATATGGCTCATAGATTGGAAACGCATTCTGCTGTCTGCCTTGGCAGTTATGTAAAATGATCCATAGTCTGGGGTATATGGAGGATTATTTTTCTTTTAAATGTAGACCTTTCCTCCTGCACCCAATATTCATTACTGAAATGTATATCTATGGTATACACAGCTGGAAAGTGGCCCAGAAGCTCCTCTCTCTGGGATAGTGCTGCTGTTTATGTTACAACTACTAGAACTAAGCTAGTAGCTCAAAGAAACTGATGGGAGGCCATCTGTTTCCTAGTCTATAAATGCTTTACAGAGAGAGAAAGAGTTGCTAAATGTTCCCTTCTTATCATCCACAAATTAAGGGATGGAAAAAGTTTGTTGGAAAGCTGTCACTGAAATCAGAACTTTATTTATCATTGATAAGGTTGATCCACTGCCTCCCTTACATAGCCCTGAAGATGAGAAATCATAATATAATTGCCCAAGTCCTTAGCTAGACAATAAAACCTCATTAATTTGGACACTTCTGGTATAGAATTCATGATCATTCCAGGAGAGCTAAGCAAAACTTACTTTTTCTCTGTTTGAAGAGAGTGTATTGAAATAGAATTTCAAGGATCACATCAGTATTTTATGGGGAAAACATCCATTTGCCTACAAACAAGGTGTTGTTTACAAATGAGCCTTGTCTATCTATCAAAGCAGACTTGATAGGACAGCTACTTGGAACATAAACATACTGAAAATATTTACAAATCACTAAAGGATATTCCATTAAAGGTACTTATACAATTCAGACAATTTGTTAATCTATTCATTAACTTTCCTTCCAAATTATTCAAGATTTCTAATATTTGACTTTAAAATGGCAGTTGGCTGTAGGTATTTGGGGCTGAATCTTTTCTCTCAATGCAGAAAGGGAAAAGGTGGAGACACTAAAAAGATATCCAAGAACTTCCTTGAACTTTTTAGTATCAGAAAAACATATAGGTTTATGAAAATCACATTAGCATGGTTGGAAGAAAGAAGGCTGGCCTTGGATTCAGGGTCATAGGATCATGGATGAAGAAGTATAATGGACTTGAATGGCCATGTTACTGAACCCCTTCATTTTACAAATAACATATTAAAGTTTAGTGATTTTTTTTCAGGCTTACACAGGGAGCCTTAGGCTATGATCAATTGAATGAAAGTAAGAATCTCACTAGAGTTGATGTAAAATGGCACTGTAGCTGTCTGAAAGAGTTAACCCTGCTTCTGAAAGATATGACTGGCCGCTGAAAGGAATAGAGTCCAATATTTCTTTTTATTTATTCAGTAATGTACTCAGAAAAGGATTTTCTTTTATTGGTTCTCAAAAAGATAAGAAAAGGAAGGTGGCAGTAGAATATGAAACATTACTTACTGTAATTGTATAGTCTTCTACTATCTTTTTTTTAATGACATTTCTTCCTCTATCAGTCAACGTTTATTAAAATCACATTTGGCAAAATATTCTGCTCCATGATCCCAGCTTGCAATGTGGTTCTTTCTAAACAAATTCAGTGTTGAGCATCACAATGAAGCACCCATTCTTTTTTTTTTCAAGTCAAGAACTTTATGGTTCTATTCTAATTGTGAAAGATGTAAAACAATGCATTATAAAACTCAGAAGTCTTATAGCTAAACTGAAGAATATGCAGGTTGATCTCTGACAGAAATAAAAAAAGAAATCCTAAAAATGAATGCCCTACCAGCCATGGCTTGCTATATTATTAGGCCCAGCATGGAGTGTGAGAGGAAGAGAAGATAGCATGATCCCCTCAAAGGAATTTGCGGTGTAATGGGGGAGAGAGTACAAACACTAAAAGATTCCCAGACTTTAAAAAGGGACAAAATAAAGCAGATAAATCCCACAATCATAGAATTATTTAATATTAGAACTGAGAGGAATTTAGAAGGTCACTCAATATATTCTAATTGTTTTACAGAGCACAGAGATAGAAAATAATGAGTCCAACCACTTATCTATATATATTCAAAAGCTATAAATAACTGGAGATACAGGAGAAAATAAAACTAAAAAGAGATTGGGATGTGATTAGGTACCTTGGGAGAATCAACTAAGACTGAAAAGACTTCTTAGAAAACAAACAGAATTTTGAGAGCAGATGGATATCATTTGGTGGAAAGATTCCAAACATCAAATGCAAAGAGATAGATTTTAGCAAACATAACAAACTGATCTCATTTTCTTTTTTGACAAAGTAACCAGATTAATAGGTAAGGGAAATGCTGTAGGCATTTTTTTGAGTCTATGATTTCATTGGCATTGCCAGGTAAGCGGGTAGATAGATGGAGAGACAGAGAGACAGATAGATAGGTAGATAGATAGACAGATAGACAGACAGAGAGATGGGGGGGGGGGAGAAAGAGAGAAAGAGAAAGAGAGAGAGGAAAAGGGCAGAGAGGGAGAGATAGAGAGAGAGAGAGAGAGAGAGAGAGAGAGAGAGAGAGAAAGAGAGAGAGAGAGAGAGAGAGAGAGGTAATCCAGATTTTTTAGATGACCTGTCTTTCAAGATTCTATGATAATATCTTTGAATAATTCTTCATATTTATTATTTTCAAGCATGGTTATTTTGAATTCTTAAGTCATTCAAAGTTGTTCATTTCTATTGTATAAATCATTCTCCTGACTCTGCCTACTTCTTATTTCAATAGTTCACCTAAGTCTTCCCAGAGCTCTCTGAAAACATTTCCTAAATGATGGGCACTCCTTAGTTTCCCAAAAGAGGTATAATAATATGGAAATATATTATATTTAATATATAAATGATATATATGTATTATATATAAAATAATAAATATATATATATATATATATATTTATGTGTGTGTGCATGTGTGTACCTGGGCAATGTGGGAATTTGTTTTGCTTAATCATATACATTTCTTAAGGGTTTCTTTTTCTTTTTTTTTTTTCTAGAGTTAATTAGCTTATGGGAATTCATTCTCTCTTTACCTGGTGAGGGACTAGATACCTTCCTTTGCTGACTGTGGTATATCTGGACTTCTCCATCCTACCTATTCCCCTGTTATCTGATTGAACCATCTATTGAGCTTCCTGAGTGATCCTGTACAGTTGAGCCATCTGTCTG
>NC_058130.1:433891645-433907103 GCF_016433145.1 Gracilinanus agilis | reverse complement strand
AAAAAAAAACAGAAACAATTTTCACTGGTATTGAAACAAGAAATTCCCATTTGAAGATATTTCTTTACCAATGTAAAGTGGAACTTTATATTAAATAAAATCTTAGAGATTTGCCTAGAAACTAAAAGGTTAAGTGATTTTCCTTTGGTTATGTGATCAATATGTGTCAGAAAATGGATTTGAATCCAGATTCTCCTGGCTTTGAGAAGGACTCTTTATCAACCACTTCACACTGCCTCTTATAAGAACTATGTAAATGTAAGCTTAGAGTACACTTATTAAGAATTTCACAATGTGGTGATTTGAGATCCTTGCTAAGTGCAAAGCACTTTGTATCTCCCTAGCACTAGATAAATATAGGGGAAACAGTTTCTATTTCCTATAGGAAAATAGGACTATAAGCTCCTTGTGGAGCTTATAGTCCTATGGAAGATAGGTCATATGCAATGACAAATATAATAATTAACGATATGTTCATTGGAAAGTCTAAAAAATAAGTATTTCGTGAGGTCCAATGGTGAAAAGATCATTGATGACTAGAGATTGTGAGTGGCTTCATGGGGAAAGTGATATTAAACTGCGCTTTAAAACATAAGAATTTATTTGGAGCACATTCAATAGCTCCTCTCTCCCCTTTGAGGACCCTGTAATCAAGATATTTTAGACACCTCTTCAAAGTACCTTCAGAACTCCCACCAAACAAGCAAACCAAACTGTCTACCTCCTGTGAATCAATACATTCCATGACTAGGCAGAGAGCCCAAGAAGGTCTAAGGCAGAGGAAAAGTTCCATCTAAACATACATACAATAGCACTTTTTGTAGTAGCAAAGAACTGGAAGGAAAGTAGATGCCTGTTATTTGAAGAAGAGTAGAATACATGGTGCAATATGAATGCAATACAATATTATTTTATGTCAAGGTAGGAGTCGGCAACCTATCAATATACAGAAGACTGGCATCAGAGGAAGGAGAAATAGAAAAAGGAAGGAGTGAGGGAGGAAGGAAGGAAGGAAGGAAGGAAGGAAGGAAGGAAGGAAGGAAGGAAGGAAGGAAGGAAGAAAATGTAATTTAGAAAGGAGACACTAGCAACTGGTTGGCGAGAGGGAAGCAGGAAAGGCCGCATGTAGGGGACAACATTTGAGCTCAGTCTTGAAACAAGTCAAACATTTATGTTACTTGTATAACATACACTGTGAGGAATTTTTGAATACATACAATGCAGTTGTTCATTTAATCCATAGGCATCTAATTAGTTTATGTATCACTCACATATGTCCTGAATAGTCACAGATCTTCTGTCCTCAAAATGAAACCAAGAAGGGTCGCCATTTTTCCTGATTGTCATCTCATCCTCCTGATATCTTGATACTTTCAACATAGTAAATTCTCCTCTACTCCCTTCCAGTCATGTCCTCTAATACAAACTTGATTAGAGCCCATTATGTAAATAGTCAAGTTCTGCAGTACTAGCAAATAATAAATACCATTGGTACAATAAGTTTATACATTTATTATGATGACACACATATTTAAATTTTATCATTAGATATCCAAATTCAAATATAAATGTCATCATAGTAACCTTAAAGCACTATGAATGTGCTCTCTATTATTATTATATCATAGATGAGGAAAGTAGGACAGTTTTTGAAACAGTAAGGTTTTAGAAAAAAGTATTTGAAAAATATGACAATTAGTAGTGCCATAAAGAATGCATAGAGAAACACACACACAGACACACACTCACACACACACAAACACACATTTCCAAATTGTAATGAGGAAAAGCATTTTGAGAGTTGGAGTCAAGCTAGAAATCCACAAGTCCAGGCCCACTGGCATGGAGGCAAATATAAGCCCATGCCATTTCTAAATTTACCTTCTTGGAAGGGAAACAAAGGCATCAGAAGCACTTAATTAACTGCTCACTTGCATCTGCTGGTTATAACAAATCAATGCAAAACAAAAACAAAAACAGGCCACACAATCTGTTTCTCATTGGCTACAACAAAAGGATCTGGATATGCCAGGATCTTGAATGGCTTGTTGTGCATCTTTAAATAAAACCAGATTCTGTGTCCCAATGGCAAAAGACTATAAAAGCAACATACTTATATATTAGTTTAACATCAGTGGGAAAAAGCATTCAAACCACCCACCATCCAGCTGTACCTCTAGGAAACCAAATCTAACCATCATAGGTGTCTTTTGTTTCCTGCTTCTCATTACTGGGAGAAATAACCAACTGGTCTATTAGAAACTCTGCACCACTAGTCAGTGAGTTAATCTCAAAAAAAAAAAAATGTTTGTTTGTTTTCTGTTGATAGGATAAGTTAAGTCAAACTCTAGATATTTCTTCTAGCCATATCCACCTACCAAGTATTCTTCTTTCTCCCTCTCTTCCTTTTCACTCATTTTCACTTCTCCCTCAAAGAATAATAATCAGACTAATTTTACCATTGTAATGTTACTGAAAAGGGGCATGGCAATCGATTGCCCTATGTCTCTACTCTGACTCCTTTTGATTCTGACTCACACTGCTACCACTACCAAATCAATCAGATCCCTCCTGGGTTCCTATTCAGTTCTACCATACATTTTTATTCTGTTATTTGGAACTTTCATTTCTAATTTAAGCAAACCAGCATTCATATTAGCTCTTTTCATGCTCTTTCCATTTCTTTGAAATCACAGAAACTTGACTGACTCCTGAAGACATTGTTTCTCTCATCACCCTCTTCAGTACTGGATGAACTATCCTTTATCCCCAGTGCATTGGGCTAAAAGACATACTTCCTGTACCTCACTGTCACTTCCAAACACTTCTCCTGCCATCTTTATTTAATAATATCTCTCCTTTTATGTTACAGATTTTTATTGTCCTGTTTAGATCCCAGTGGTTATTGTCTTCTGCCCTCAAGTCATTCTCTTTCATTTCTCAATGAACTCAGGACCTGGTTCATATTTTTCTTCTCTACCCAATTCCATGCCCTTATAGTTTAGAACTTCAATTGGCATGCTGATGTCCTCTCAAATAACCTTTAGCTTTCTGGTTCATCTATTTCATCAATACCTAAGATTTAGACTTTCACTCTACCTCAGCCATAAACAAGGATAAACTTGATTTAATTATCACTCACCAGGATTATACATCTTTCATCCACAATTCTACTAAAAAGTTGCTACTTCTATGTTTCTTACTGTGATTCACTCCTCCTAAATAGCCTGTCCTCACTGAAGTTATCAAACCCTTCTGTCGCCAACTCTGATCCATCCTTACTTTCATATCTTCAATTTTTCAAATTGTTAATTAGTTAACAACTTTAACCTCACACTGTCCTCAACCCTCTTAATTTTCTCTTATAATCCTCTCACTCATCTCTTTCTTAATTCCAGTACTGAAGGACTCCCATTATCACTCTTTTCTATTCTTTTTAACAAGCTGCTGAATGCTAGTGGATAAAATCATACAATGTAGAGTCTATTCCCATTATTATTCAATCTGCTAGCTCCATTCATTATTCTACACTTTCAACACCTTTGCCATCAACTTTCTCAGCCCTTAAGCTCAGTGTGCTTCTGTCCTTCGTTCTAATTTTCTGATTCTGAGTCTTAGGTATCCAACCATGATTTCATGTTCACTTTAGCAACATCTCCAATCTTTTCTTTCTTTGCTCCAGTTTTTGAGAATGAGATGTTCCTTCTCCTTGCCAAAACAAAACCCTCTATTGATCTAATTTCCCCTTAGTCATGGAATTTTTAATCCCTTCTTCTCCATTTGTTCCTTCCTCACTGCCTTTAAACATACATACATCTCCCTCATACTTTCAAAACACTATCAGTTAACCCTATAATCATCTAGAGCTATTGCTCTAAATCCTTCTTCTTTTTCACAGATAAATTCCACCTACTCACACCAAAGTTGCTATTCTCATAGCATTCATGTTATTAACTTTTGCAGTCTGCTTTCTGTTCCCATCACTATAATTTTCAGGGTCACCAATGATCTCTTTATTGCTAAATATCTGGGTTTTCATGTCTACTCTATATACGTTCTATTCTTAACTGTATGACTAATCTTTCTTAGTCCTTTTTTGCATGATAATTATTCTTATCCTATTCTCTATTTATATACACATACACAATGATTCTATCCTGGACCTTCTTATTTTCATTCTTTTTCTTGGTTGTTTCATTACTGTCTATGGTATTAGCTATCATATCTATGCAGATGACTACAAGATACACATATCTAGTCTCAATCCATTTCCTATGCTTCCATTCCACATTTCTAGGATTTAGCCAGAAATCTCTGCCTGCATGCCCCTCAAATGGCAACTTCCAGTACAAAGTGGCTGATGGCAAACTCATAATTTTTCCTCAAGCCCATATTCTACATTAGACTTCCCAACTTTTGCCAAGGAGAACATCATTCTTCCAGTCAACTAGATTTGTTATCTGAGAGACATCCTTTATATTTATTCTCCTTTACTAGGTCTTATCAAACATGTATGTATGTATGTATATACATATATATTTTAACATTCTTCCATTCCTCCCCTTCTCTTTACTGATACCACAAACAACCTTGTCCAGGGCCTCATAACATGTCACTTTTACTGATAAGGAATCTCTTATGTGGTCTCTTGGATCTAGACCTCCCTGATTATTCTGGGATAAACCTAGCTCATGTCACTTCAGTGATTCAGACTCATTGCTGGAATGTAATAAAACATTCATAAACTATAACATTCAATAAGATAATTTTAAAATAAAAGAATATATTTTACTAAAAACATAGACTACTTTCATCTACCTCTACATTTACCTAGATACTAACATTGTGTCATAAAGATATAATGCCTGGCAGTAGGAACTCTCAATCTTCCATCCATATCCCATAGCCTGGTCTTTTCATAGTCTTAATATCCTAGACAAATTATGCCCTGAAAAAATAAATGATGACTATGAAAGAAGATTATTACAAAATAACTACAAGCTTGCTAAAAATGGCACAAAAATATTGGAGAAAATAACTTCTTAAAAATCATAATTGCCTAGATGTTAAAAGAGGTACAAAACATCACTGAGGAAAATGACTTCCTAAAAATTAAAATTGGCCAAAGCCAAGTGGAAGTAAACTGACACTGTGAGACATCAGCAAATGATAAAACAATGTGAAAAGACTGGAATAATAGAATAAAACATGAATTATCTCAAAAGAAACATAAGTGACCTGGAAAATTGGTTGAGGAGAGATACATAAGGAATAATTGAACTACCTGAAACCCATGAACAACTCTAATAACAACAAAAAGTCTAGACATCATATTTCAAGAAATTATTTTTAGGAAATTAATGGCCTAGATAGTTTAGAATCAGAGCAAAAAGAAGAAACTGAAAGTCTCTACTAGTCATCCTCTAAAAGAAACCTCCTAAAGGAAATAATTTAGTGAAAATTCACAAGAATATTGCAGTCACATCCAGAGGTTTTAGTAAAGGGGAAAATTGGCACATGGCCAGAAATAAAGAATATAAGTACTATAGAACACAGCAAACAGCAAAGATCACATAAAAAAGTAGTGATTGGCTTAGAATGTGAGATTGGGGAAGCAAGGAAATACAACTACAACTAAGAATAACCTACCAAGAAAAAATGAAAATTTTTGAGAAAAAAATGGATATTTAAGAGAGAATTTTCAAGCATTCCTGATGATAAGACTAAAGCATAACAAAAAATTTGACATTCAAACACAAGACTCAAGAGAAGCATGAAAAGGCAAACATGAGAATGAGAAATTGTCCAAGGTTATGCTGTTTATATTCTTAAATGGGAAGAAGATACATTTAAACTCTTCCTCTAAGAACTTTATCTTCATTAGGGCAGTTAGAGGGGAATCTACTAAAAGGACATGGGCATGAATCTACTGCAGTGATCTCAAAAGAAAAATGGGAAGGAAAGAAAGAGGATTGTGCTTGGAGAAGGGGGAAGGGAAAGGAAAAATGGTGAAAGCTCAAGGAAGAAAGAATACATATGCACACAGTTGGATACTAGATTCATCAAACACAACAGGGAAGCTGGAGGGAGGAAAGAGTTAGGAATGAGAGGAAGGATATATTAATGAAACCAATATTAGAAGCAAAATAGATTCTTAAGTTGGGACAGGGTAAAAAGAGAAGAATAAATAGACAAGAAAAGAATGTAGAGAAATACACAGTAATGATAACTGTAAATTTAAAGTATGTAAACTCACTCATAAAATGGAAGAGGATAGCAGAATGGATGTGAAAATTTATATCTTGAATCAAAAAAAGAGAGAAAGTGTAGATTAATTGGGTATGCAACTAAAAAGAAGGGGGGAAAACAATTTAAACTCCTATTAAACAACAAAATGGAAATCTCAAAATCAAAGTCAAGATTAATAGAATTGAAAAAAAATTATTGAAATAATAAATGAAACTAGAAGCTGGTTTTAAAAAAGAAAGAATTGAGTAGAAAAAATTAACTAATTTGATTTTTTAAATTAAATTGCCAGTATTAAAAAGGGAAAAGGGGAACTTACAACTAGTGAAAATTAGATAAAAGCAATTAGGAAGAGCTATTTTTGCCTAGTTATATAGTAATAAACTAAGAATCTTAATAAAAGTGATGAATGTTTACAAAAATACAAATTGCCCATATTAAGAGTAAATAGAATACTAATATTACCATATCTAAGAAAAGGAAATGGAAAAAGCCATAAATAAGGTCCCTAGCTAAAAAAAAAGAACTAGATGAATTTATAAGTTATTTCTACCAAACATTTCAAGAACTTCTAATTGTGATACTATATAACTAATACTATACAAAGTATACTCTAATATAATATGAACTTTTTCAAAAATAAAGGAGTTCTAACACATTCCTTCTATGACACAAATATGGTATTGATATTTCAACTAAGCAGAACAAAAACAGAGAAAGGAAAATATAGACACACTTCCTTTACAAATTTTTATGAAAAAAATTTTAATGAAATACCAGCAAAAAATTCAATTAAGATACATGACAATATATAACAAAGATCTTATACTATGACCAAACTGGTCTAATATTAGGAATACAGGAATGCAAGCCTGGTTCGATATTAGGAAAATTATAAGCATCATAGATTATATTAATAACCAAAGCAACAATAATCATATTATAGCTATGAATGACAAAAAAAACAACTTTTCATAAAATAAACACTCATTCCTATTAAAATGGTAGAAAGCAAAGGAACAAATGAAGCTTTACTTAAATAAGTAGTATA
Source organism: Gracilinanus agilis (assembly GCF_016433145.1). Taxonomy (NCBI): domain Eukaryota; kingdom Metazoa; phylum Chordata; class Mammalia; order Didelphimorphia; family Didelphidae; genus Gracilinanus; species Gracilinanus agilis. Next base: position 433,899,806 of record NC_058130.1, on the reverse strand, counting down.
TATCTAAAACCAAGTACACGCATTATCTATAATGGGGATAAACAAGATTTTTAAATAAGATCAGGTTTGAAGCAAGGATATCTACTATCATTAGTATTATTCAACATTGAACTAAAAATGACTAATATTACTCAATATTGAACTGAAAAAATATAGCAATAAGAAGAAAAATAAGCATAGATAATTTTAAAAACTATTACTTTTGCAGCTCATGTTTGTTTACTTAGAGAATTCTAGAGAATTAATTAAAAAATTAATCAAAATAATCAACAACTTTAGCAAAGTTGTAGGATGTAAAACAAACTTATATAAGTCATCAGAATTTCTAAATATTACCAATATAATGCAGTAGGAAAAGATGTTAAGAGAAATTCTAACTAAAATGCCTATAGGTAGTATAAAATACTTGGGACTCTACCTGCCAAGACACACATAGCAAATACTTGAACACAATTACAAAATATTCTTCATACAAATAAAGACAACTTTAGATAACTGGAGAAATATTAATTGCTCAAGGGTAGGTCAGGTCAACATTTTTAAAAATGACAGTACTAAGTCAATTTATTTAATCAGAGTCCCACCAAACTACTAAAGAATTACTTACTAGACCTAAAAAGTCATAACAAAATTCATCTAAAGGAATAAAAGGTCAAGACTATCAAGAAAATCAAAAGGGAGGACTATCAGTGCCAGATCTCAAATATACTACAAAGCTGTAATCAACAAAACAATTGATACAGGTTAACAAATTGAAAGATTAACTGATGGAATAGATTAAGTTCACAATATGCAGAAACAAAAGAGTGCATCAGCCTAGCTACTTGATAAACCCAAGATCCAATTTCATGAATCAAGATTTCACTAGGGGATTTAAAAAATGCTGGGAAAACTGAAAAGTAGTTTTTAGGCATACTGAATACCATTTCATATCTAATACCAAAATAAGCTTAAATTGGATATCTGATTTCAACATAAAAAGATGTTATTACAAACAAATTAGTGGCACATGAAAGAACTTTCCTGTTAGATTTATAGAACAGGAAGAGGGAGTAAAATGGAAATTTTTAATTACATAAAATTTATAAAGTTTTGCACTAATAAAACCAATTCAGCCAACATTAGAGGCAAGAATTAGGGTAAAATATCTTTGTAGCAAGTTTCTATTATAAAGGTCTCATTTCTCAAATATAAGGAGTTAAACCAAATTTATAAGAATAAAAAGTCATTCTTTAATTGATAAATGGTTAAAGGATAAACAAGCAGTTTTCAGTAGAAGAAATCAAAGATATTAATAGCCATATAAAAATTCTCCAAGGGACAAATTGTTAAAGAAATGCAACTCTGAGATATAACCTTGAACCCATCAAATTTGTTAAGAGGGCAGGAAAGGGAAATGACGAATGCTAGAGGGAATGTTGGAAAACAGGTTCACCAATATACTGTTTGTGGAATTGTGAACTAATCCAAACATTCTTGAGAGAAATTTAGAACTATATCCCCAAAGCTATTAAATGTAATGATGGATCAGTGGAATAGATTTGGTATATAATGTGTAATAGAAAATGACCATTGTAATGTTTGATAAATGCAAAGATCCATGCTTTTGGGTTAAGAACTAAGTTATTGGACAAAAATTTCTGGGAAAACTAGTAGTTAGGCAGAACTAGGTACAGACAAAAATTTCACATAATATACCAAGATAAAGTCGAAATGAGTATATGATTTAGGCCTAAAAGGTCTAAAAAATAATAAACAAATTAGAAGAACATGGGCAATTTTACCTGTCTAGTCTATTTATTAGGTTAGAGTTTCTGATAAAATAAGTAACAGAGAGGAACATAGAAAGTAAAATGGATAAATTTTATTACATGAAATTTTAAAAGTTTATGCCTAAACAAAATCAATGCAGTCAAAATTAGAAGAAAGCAGGAAAGAAGGGGAAAATTTTACAACAAATTTCTCTTCTTATAAATGAAATTAAGATCAATTTTCCAATTGATTAATGTTCAAAGGGTATGAACAAGCAGTTTAAAAAAATAAAACCTATCAGCACACGAAAATATGCTCTAAATGACTAATAATTAGAGAAATGCAAATTATATTAGAGGAAAATAGGATTTAAGAGTAGGGAGCAGATTTAGCCAGGCAGGCTGGCAGGACCTTGAACATTCCAAGCCTGAAATGCTGCTGAGGGACATTGACACAGAGAACTCTCCCTAATGGCAGTTGGTTTGGAGGAGTTGGAGTTATAGCTACTGACCAAAGAGCCTATGGATTTGGGGTTATCTCTGTGCTTTGGGAAGCATCTGCAAGATCATCATATCATCTGGCAAGTTCAAGAAGTTCAGGTTGAGATTAGCTCTCTTGTATGGCGAACATACAAGATACATCTTTCTCCCTGACTTCCCAGTGGATTTACTTGGCTGTTTACCTGTGTTCCTGGGACCAGCTGATACATCTGATCAACAGCCCAAGGACATCTTCATGAGAAGCCCTTTTCCCTTGTGTCCTGGCTGCCTGCTATAGTGTTAGTGTAGTGATTCCCAGACCTCCAGCCCTGAGTTTATCCCATAGCTGTTAAGTGTAGCTTGACCCTCTCACACATCACCTTCCCTCAATTTACAACATTAAACTGTTTTTATCTACTTCCTGTTGCCTTCCTTAACACCCAGGATAGGACCCACAAAAGAGAATAACCTTCCCTAGTAACTGCCAACTATCTCTCTAAAAATAAATACTGTTCCTATAACTCTCCAATTCATGTTATTTTCAGCTGCCAAATAGTTTGCAAACGTATTGGTCTGACCATCTCACTCCCCTTCTCAATAAATTCAATAATTCCCCAATTCATTTAGGATAAAATGCTAACTTCTCTGTTTGGCACTGAAAGTATTTCATGAGACTAGCACCAGCTTATATTTCCAGGCTGATTACATAGGACTTCTCTTACATATCCTATATCCTCCTCACATGGTTCTCTGTGCATAACATTTCACCTCCAATCTCTCTGACTTCATTATCAGATTATCTCCAACCCAGGGATGCCTTTCCTCCTCACCTCCACCTTCTGGAACCTTTCTAGGTTGAAGTAAAGTGGCATTTCTTTTCAAGAAACCTTTCTTGATGCTCCAAGTTTCTGGTCTTCCCCCAAACCCTAATCATTAGATATATGCTTACAAAGATATTTTACCAGGTTTATATGTTTACTGATAAGTAACTAGGTGTGTATATAAATATAGAATATATTTCCTATATTTGCACGCACACATATACATGTATATAGACATACTAATGCATTTATTGCCTGTGTTTGTTTACTTGTGAATATGAGAAAAACTCATTGTATGTAGACTCCTTGAAAGCTGAGTTTATGCCACTTTTGTAATTGCATATATTCAGTACCTAGCACAGTGCAAGGTACTTTGAAGACACTCAAGTACTCACTGGCTCTTATTAATAACCACTGATGTTAGGAATTTGAGACAATGTAAGTGCCTCAGTATATAATGTTTGCAACTGAAAGGAATTAATATTGGTGCTCTAATTGGATAAGATACTCTTTGTATGATAAATAATACATTTGGATTCCTATATTGGAAATCTGGCCCAGTTTTGCTGCTTTGGTGAATTTATTGGGCATATAAACCCTGGACATTTTCCCATAATAGCGTAGATACAGTTTTATGACTCCTTTGTATATTCCTGTCTTCTTGTTCAGTAAAATTCACTTGAGCCTGGCTGATTTAAAAGCTGAAAATAATGAGGATAACTTCACTCTTCCTAAAAGTGAGACATGATGAATGTTGATCATTCCATGCATCATATAATAACCATTTGAACATGATCCAAATCATAAAAATAGCACTTGAATAGCTAGTCAAAGGTTGCTTTCCTATTTTAATTAGAATATTCTCTTCTCAATAAGAGCATTTTTAAAAATCTAGATATGATTGGCATAAAGAGCAAGCTAATAACAAATTTCAGTGAATAGTGTTGGCCTCAATGGAGGTGCTACTGAAAGAAATAGTAATAAGATGCAATTATCTAGATTCTCTTAGGTTAAGGCATTGTACATGACAGAAAAGGTAGAAGATCCCTCATAGACACCAAGCATAATCAGAGTGCCACTATAAAGATCCATCCCAATAATTTACAAATCCAGATTGCTATCCCTAAGGAAGCCCAGGGAATTATTACTAGAGTCAGGAAGTCAGGACTATTGATTCTTGTAGTAGGAAGGCAGCAGCTATTATCAATAACCCTAATGTGTGTATCAGTCTCTGTACCATTATGCATTTGCTTATAAACATTCTATCAAATATAAAGAGCCTGACTTTTGACCTGGTGTCTATTCTGGTCCTTTAAATGGTGGTGGTTAGGTTGTATGTCTTGGAAGGAGGGAAAAGAAGTGAGCCAGATGAGAATTTGGTGGCCAAGCAATATAGAACTGGAGAATCTACTTTCATAGGTGTATTTCCCTATGCATTTCTTTCTCTTGGGAAAGTCCTAGGCATTCCATTGTGCTTTAATCAGCATGAGGTCTTAGAAACAGAATTCACAGAAGGGATGGGAAGTATTGATTCAATGACATAAGGTAAGTAATAGCTTTGTCATTGATAGTCTCTCTCAACTCTTTCAAGAATTTTTGTTAGAGTTCAAGGAATCTTTTGTAATCAGTGTTTATGGGACCATGAGAGAAATAGTCAAAGAAGAGTCAATTAGAGCTAAGGCGTGCACTTCTCAGCATTTTTCAAGTGTGTTCACTTCCACTCTACTACGTGCTAATGTAGGTCCTAGCTATTTTCTTTCTTTAAATCTTTGCCTTCTGTTCTAATAATAACTCTAAGAGAGGAAGGGTAAGTTGACTAAGTATCTGAGAACCCAGATTCTCCTGACTCCAAGCCTGATCCTCTATCCATCAAGCCACCTAGCTGCCTCTATATTAGATATTTTAAATCAGTACAGCCAGACTGTTGACTTAGCTTCTCCATAGGTGGTACCTTCAGCTGCAAAAAGGAACATTGTTCAACCAGCATAAATAAGAGCATTGCAGTCAATCACTCGGTCAAAATGCATTTGTTGTGCACTTACTATATGAACAGGATTATGGTTCATAAATGGATTCTCCTTTCTGCAAAATCATGGAGGACATGTCAAGTCCTCTTTCATCCAAAGAAGAAAATGAAACAGAATGCCAGCTGTTTATCAGGATCACCGACATCCTAAAGAGCTTCTAAATTAATTCATCATGGTATATTTGGTATACATGATACATAGTATATAGAACTTAGAAAAACTGGTTTTCTGATATAAATTACCTTTTTTAAATAAATTATCTTTTAATATCTACACATACAATATTTCCCTAAGTGGTCTATTTCTTTTCTATGGAATCCTACAGTCAAGGAAAGAACACACAGAAATCATCAGGAGAAGCCATTAATTCTGGTTCTGTCACTAATTTGCTTTTGGCTTTGGTCAAGTCACTAAAGCTCTTTATTTTTTTCTGATTTGAAAATTTTTATTTAATTAATTAATTTAGAATATTTTTCCATGGTTACAAGATTCATGTTCTTTCCCTTCCCTCCTCCCATCCCGCCTCCTGTAGCCAACAAGCAATTCCACGGGGTTTTACATGTGTCACTGTACATATTATTGATATTGGCACTAGGGTGATCGCTTAGAATCTACATTCCCAATCATATGCCCATCAACCCATGTGATCAAGCAATTGTTTTCTTCTGTGTTTCTACTCCCACAGTTCTTCCTCTGAATGTAGATAGTGTTCTTTCTCATAAGACCCTCAGAAATGTCCTCGATCATTACATTGCTGCTAGTACAGAAGTCCATTACATTTGATTATACCACAGTGTATCAGTCTCTGTGTATAAGGTTCACTAAAGCTCTTTAAACACTCATTTTCCTCCTTTTTGTAATGCCCTATTTTAATGCTTCGTTGTGAATTTAAAAATAATTAATATATGCAAAAATACTTTGAAAAATGCAGAGAACTTTATAAATGTAATGCGATATTATTAATCATTGACATCCTTTCAACTCTAATGTTGAGTTCCTTGACAGAATACGTGGAAGGGATGGGCAATGATGATCTTTGTCATGAAAGCAGAAGCAGCTGGTCAGATCTTTTCAGGCCTTCCTATTTTCTCTTGAGTTTGCCAATGCCAGGGGTCCAAATATGAAGGTGAAATGTAGTACATTTTTATAAAGAAAATGTCCCATGTTCATACTGGTGCATAGAGCCTACTAAATGGGTTCTAGAGTATAAATGTTTTTCCTCCAGATTACATGTTGATGTAATTTTTAATAATCATTTTCTGACATTTTGAGATACATATTCTCTCTCTCTCTTCCATACTTCCCCAAAATGGTAGATAATAAGATATAAGTTGTACATATATTATCATACAATGTTTACTTCTCTTCGTCTTATTGTGAAAGAAGACACATATTACACTAAAGAAAAATTCATGGAGGAAATAAAGCAAAGAATGATATGCATCCATATACATTCAGACTGTTGTCAGTTCCTTCTATGGCATTAGATAGCTCTTTTTCATCATGAGTCTCTTGGAGTTGCCCTGGTTCTCTGCATTACTGATAACAGTTAAGTCATTCACAGTTGATCATCATACATTATTGCTGTTAGTAGGTACAACTTCATCCTGGTTTTACTCATTTCACTTTCCTTCATTTCATATGAGTTTTTCCAGGTTTTTTTGAGATGGTTTTGCTCATCATTTCTCATGGTACAAGTATTACAATCACATACCATGATTGTTCGGCAATTCCCAATTAATGGACCTCTCTTCAGTTTTTAGTACTCTGCTACCACAAAAAGTCGCTTTATATTTTTGTACAAGTATGTCCTTTTCCCCGATTTTTGTATAAATGTTCTCTTAAGAATTCTACATTTGTAGGAAAGGACCTCGAGTGTCAAGGGTATTCTTTGGGTCTATGCTTAGTTATACTAGAACCATTCAGAAGAGAACTTTTATCTTCATAAATAAAAACAAATAGTAGAAATGTAGGTTAACATATGGAAGGGGAAAAACATTTTTCACCAAATAATTGGTATTGGTCAATAAGACTACTCTGGCAAAAATACTTAAACTTCATCAGCACACATTCACTCTGACTTTTTTATGCTTTGATAAAGAATAATAATTAAAGAGGTAAGAGGCAAAATATTTTTAGCTACCATTACAAAATGGGCATGCCTGACAATCCATGTGTGTGAAGGGTGTGTGCATGTGTGTGGAGGGTGGCTTTTGCTATCTCATTACTGGGATCCAATCCTGTGACCTTCTGCCCCTAGAAAATCCCTTTGTCTCTGAGGTCTGTTCACCTGCTTGGTCACTTCCCCCCAGGATGTCTTTCGAAAGAAATGTGCAGGCCAGCCAATTTTAACTCCTCCATTCCTCACCAGACTCTACGCCTAGCTCAGCAGGCTATTCCATCCTACTCACTGGTGTGTACTTTCTTTCCACACATTCCACTCCCAACATTCCACTCCCCCCCCAAATCATTTTTGCTTCCTTTTAGGTATTATCTTCCATCATTAGGATCTAAGTTTCTTGAAAGCAAGGAATATCTTTCTTTTTTTTCTTTTTTCATTCTCAGCGTTAGTGCTTAATAAATGTTTGTTGTCCAAACTTTAACTAGAACTTTAAAAGAAGTAAAATTTTTAAGGAGTTAATTTGAGTCAAACTCTTCTCCCCTACCTGAAAATTCAGAACAGTTTTTGTTTTTCTTTAGTCTTACCTTTTTGGGTAAAAAGAAAAAAGAATTATTTTAATGGTCTTTGCCAACCTTGCCTGAACTTTATCATGACAGGAAAATGTAGAATTTAAGAACTAGTGCATCTTTTTAAAATTTGAAATGTTAACTTTTTTGACCTTTGTACATCATACCAGCTAGAGTCTCAGGGCCACATATAGTGGACTGAACTGTGGAAAACAATGTGACCAGAAAAGTGAGCAATAAAAATAACATCAAGACTTCCGGGTTAAGATGGCAGCAGAGTAAGAAGCAGCTCTTAACCTCTCCTGACCGAAACACACAAAACTCCTCAAGGGGACATAAAAACAAGTCCAGACGAACGGAGGAACCCCACAACAGGGCACAGCGTGGAAGGTAC
>NC_058130.1:433871118-433891563 GCF_016433145.1 Gracilinanus agilis | reverse complement strand
GGAGAGAAAGAGAGACAGGGGAATGAGAGAGAAAGAGTGAGACAGAAAGAGAGGAGAGAGACAAAGTGTGAAAAAGAAACAGAAGGAGAGAGACAGAGCAGACAGATAGAGGAAGAGAGAGACACATAGAGAGAGATACAGGAAGGGGAGAGGTAGACAGACAGAGAGAGAGAGGGTGGGAGACAGGGGAGAGAGAGGAGAGAGAGACAGAGACCGAGAGAGAGAGAGAGAGAGAGAGAGAGAGAGAGAGAGAGAGAGAAGGAGACAGAGAGACAGAGACAGAGACAGAGAGAGTGACAGACCGAGAGAGAGAAAGAAAGAGAGAGACAGACACAGACACAGACGGGAAAGAAATTCAAGAGCTGGACTCCATGCCAGATTTTGGGGACAACTGAGCCCATTGAGGACCAAAATCCCAATTTGCATCATGAATAGATATAGCTATCCTGGAGAGCAAATTTGGATGCATGCCCAAAGGGCCATAAAACTACATACCTTTTGAATCAGCAATACTAATTCAAGGTTTATATCCCAAAGAAATCAGAGATACGGGAAAAAGACCTACTTGTACAAAAATATTTGTAGCAGCAATTTTTGTGGGGGCAAAAACTTAAAACTTAAGTGATATCCCTCAATGGGGTAATGGTTGAACAAATTGTGGTATATAATTGTAATGGAATACTTTCGTGCCATAAGAAATGACAAACTGATCATAAAAAAAATTGGAAAGACATATGAAGTTATGCAAAATGAAGTGAACAGAACCAGGAGAACATTGTACATAGTAAATTCAATTAAGTACTATGATTAATTATGAATGACTTATTTATTATCAACAATGCAAGGGTCCAGGATAACTCCAGGGGATTCATGATGGAAAAGGTTATCCATTACCACAGAAGGAACTGATGGAATCTGAATGCATATTGAAGTTCTTCACTTTATTTCCTCCTTGAGCTTTTCTTTAGAATAAGCAATTATATGTCTTCTTTTATAATATGATGAATATGGAAAAATAACACATTCATAACATGTCATATTACCTGTGAGGCCCACAGAGGAAGCAGCCATGCTTGCCTGAGATGGCTGGCAAGATCCCAATCGCTCACACAAAGGCACGGCTGCTCTTGGCCAAAGGTTACATTAAACCCTGGGTCCCCCCTCACTCTGAAGAGCAAAGAAGTCCTGGTAACATCATGACTGAAAGTACCAAACCTGCCTTTCCCCAAGAACAGAGTAGCGATCACTGTTTCTCAATTTGCTTGTGTCTGTAATAGCCACCCTGGTAATGTTCATGTGTGAAGTCATTTTCATCATCATCCTGTGGGAAAGTAACACCCCCCCAAGAATGTTGCAGTGCTTAATATTTTACCTTCTGGAAAAGTCTTTTTCTTTGTCACAATAAATGAAGATCATAGCCCCATACATGGCACTGTGATTCTTCCACTCGGTCCTTCTCAGGCATGCTGGCCCAAATCTTTCCTGTCCTTCCTTCCTTCTTATCTCACTCTCTCTCTCCACTAGCTAGTCTCCCTAGCAAGCTCACACTCTCTCTCTCTCTCCAGGGCTACAAGGGCCCTCAGATCCAATCATGCATCACCAGACTCTCACACATGGCTGCAACACAACCTGACATCTTAGGGAGGTAGAAGGGGTAGAAAGGAAGGAGAGAACATGGATCTCAAAATTCCAGAAAATGATTATTAAAAATTGTATTAGCCTGTAATTTGGAAAAAAGAGAAAAATAAAAGAATTCCTAATCATAGAAGAGGGACCAACAGCGGCTCATCTACTGATCATGCCACATTTGAAAGTGAAGTTGGGAGGGGAAACTGCTTTAAGGTTTAGCCCACTTTTTCCAGAAACTAAAGTGAAGGAGACTATGTCCCTGGGTATATAGAAATGTGTATATTTTCATTCTTCTCAGTAAATATTCCTTTAAAAAAACTTTTTAGTGCTATTTGGTTAAATGACATGAGTGTTCATCATGAGTGATTGATGTAACACATGAGAATCTGGACTTATGCTATGCATTAGGGAGACATCTTTTTAAACCCCAAAGGAGAGATGTTGCAAGGTTTTCTGGACACCTGATTTATCAGTGTAAATGGGAGTTGGGATAAGGATTCTTAGAGGTTATAAAAACTACCAAAGGAAAGCCTTTCCCCGCATGTGGATTCTAAGTAGCACCATATCAGGCAGAGAGAACTGCTACAATATTAGGGTGTTTAGGGGTCCATTTGACATATATTTTTCATAGTTTATACACATTGTTGTTGAGTCATTTTGTCTTGTCTGACACTTCATGATATGATTTGTGCTTTTAGTTTTTTTGGCAATGATGCTGGAGTGATTTGCTATTTCCCTCTCCAGTGAATTAGGCAAACAGAGAGTAAGTCATTTGCTCAGGGTCACTGAACTAGTGAGTGTCTGAGGCTGGATTTGACCTCACGTCATCCTGATTTCAGTGCTCCAACCACTGAGCCACCTAGCTGCCTGTCCAACCTGGTATACAGAAAACAAATACATACTGATAATTCATAAGTTTAGGCATGGTGGACTCTTGTTCTTGCAGTCCAGGGAAAGTATGCTGGACAGAGTTACTATTTGTCAATGTCTTGACTAAACTGCATCTCTGGATAGCTGCTAGGTTTGAGTCCCCATGGTTTATTCTAGATCTGGGCTCAGGACACTTGTGAGCTTCAAGTAGAAGAGACAAGGTATTGTCTGCTCAAGCAATTCTCTTCTAACCTGATGTAACTGACTGAGCAATAGCACTAGAATCAAAGAACTTGTGTTCAAATCCCCCTCTCACATTTATTATCCATGTTCTGTGCTCTTGAGCCAATCACTGGTATTTGCTTTCCTCATCTATAAATTTTGAGAATTAGACTTATATGACCTTGAAGGTTCCTTCCTACTCTAGCTCTGATCATCTGATCTTCCAATGAATCACTTTTCCACTCTTTTTTCTCACCTACTTTTCTTGATGAAAACATATGTGCCCTATATTGGTTATATATAAGACTTTTATGGAAAGTGTAACATGGAGATGGCAGGGTGGAATTCCTGCAAGATACAGAGTCAAGCTTCAACCCAGAATTCCTGCACCCCCCCCCCCAGAGAACTCTGAGTGAGGGGACAATTGAGGGCAGTTAGGGGCAGTTGGTTCTTGGGGTTGGAAGTGAGCAGATCTCTCTGCTTTCTGATCCCAGTTCTTTATTGCTTTGAAGGCTTGTGGCTTAAAATCTACACAAGCCATTTTGGTTCTTCCCAGCAGTTAACCTGTTTAGCTGAACTAGACCTTTTCAGCAATAGCACAATTGTTATTTAGTTATTTAGATACTTGAAGAGATTAATTATAGGCTTTGAGGGCAAGCTAGATATAAAGGCTACCTCTCCCTTCTAGGGGGAGGGGCTGTTTCAAGCTAAACAGATTAGGGCTTCCCAGACCTTATTCTATCCTTGACAAAACCTCCTGCCCTTTCCCTTGCTCACTTATCAGTAAATCTTCATCTTTTGGGAGCAGTACCTGGCTATTATTTTGGGAACACTTACAACCTCTTTCAAGCTTAGTTCCTTCAGCTGTGTGACCCATACAAGTCAGATCATCCTTCTGTCCCTGATAATTTCATGACATCAAGCTTCTCCTATTATCCCTTAGTCAAACCTGTGGGGAAATAAGTTGAGAAAGTCAACATCTTTAGGAGATTAGCCTGGCCTAGCCTTGCCAGAAGACATCAGTTCAACCACTATTTCCAACTGATTTCTAACTACTTGTTGGGAGAGGGGATAAAGGAGCACTGAGCTAGATTGTGCCCCTCCCTTTTCACTCAAGCCTGTCAGTGTGGGAGGAATGAGTCCAGCAGGTTACTGATCACTGGCATAACTACACCTTCCCACAAATATCACTGTTAAAACCAACATAACAAAAGGCATCAAAAAGTTTTATACATTTACTGTGGGAATAAGTGTTCTTATCTTTCTTTAGTCTACTGATGGAAAAAATGAAACCATAGACTTTAAATTAACAAGTTATGGGGCAGCTGGGTGGCTCAGTGGATTGAGAACCAGGCCTAGAGATGGGAGGTCCTGGGTTCCAATGTGGTCTCAGACACTTCCTAACTGTGTGACCCTGGGAAGTCACTTAATTCTCATTGCCTAGCCCTTACTGCCCTTCTGCCTTGGAACCAATATATAATACTGATTCTAAGATGGAAGGTAAGGGTTTTAATAAATAAAATAAATAACCAAGGTATACTAAAGCATTAAATCAGCACTATAGCAGATGTGTTCTCATCTTAACTAAAGAATTCTACTTACTGTGTAGGACATGGCTTTTAGTTCACACAAGTAGGCTCTCCAAAGATTTCAGGAAGAAGTTGGTTTTTTGTTGTTGTTTTTAAGTAAGCATGGAGAGAGAAGGGTAGACTTATTGAATTTGACTCAGGAGCCAAAAAATTGCCTTGGAAACCCAAGAAAAAAATTCCATACTTCTAATATCATTTCTTTTTTGCATACTGTTCAGAACTTTCTCTTGTATATTTGTGAAGTCAGAAAGAAAATCTAATATCTTATTCCCTTAACATTCAAATACTAATGACAAATTGCAGCAAGTTGAGTACTTGGTCATATACTAGTGTTCAATAATTGTCAGGGTTCAAACATTGCTTTTCCCTCATCCAATAAATTAAATTCATTAACTTTCCATTTAATTGTGTTAGCTGGTAGACATGTTTATGCACAAAATTTGGTGATTTGTGATAAGCCTCCGAGTCATCTGTTCTAATTAGCAATGTTCTATTGTGTATATTATGTTGATTTTCATCAATGCATATTACAAGATCTAGTTCAGGCTCTGATGGTGCCATGAGGTCAGAGAAGAAACTCCAAAACAGCTAAGTTAGAATTTGACTCTAATTCAAGAATTTAAACAAATTCACTTTCCTACTTCTGTCTTCTCACTTCATATATAAATTTCCATCATGACAGAGTGCTGCTGTAGAAGACAGGAAAAGCAGTTGTGTGCTCTGGGACTCTTTTGAATATGTGAATTCTCTCCAGTGACTTCAAGGGAAACAGCAGATACACTTATGATATGACCTCCACCAGCAACACGTCCCCAGGTGCTGATTTTGTTGATGATACTGCATTTATCTCACAGAACCTTATGTTGCAGATGGCCAGGCAGCTGTAAAAGTACTAAAAAACAAAGTCAAGCCTCTGTATTTAGTGAAGTGCCTTTTAATTTCTTTGGGGAGGGGAAGGAGGGAGGTTTGGATAAATAGGTAATTACTTTAGCAGGGCATAATAGGAGAATGTTGCATTTGGAGTCAGGACAAGAACTATGTTCAAAACATGTCTCAGCCAGGTACTAGCTGCATAATCCTGGGCAAGTTCCTTAACTGTCTCAAGAGCCTCATCTGTAAAATGGGAATAACAAAAGAAGCACCAACTTCATAGTGCTTTTGAGTAGCAAATGAGAATATACATAAAATACCTCAAAAACGGTTCCATATAAATGTTATTATTTTTTCTAGCTATATAACTATGTGAAATTCATTTAAAATCTTAGAGCCTCAGTTTTTTCCCATTTCTAGAACCAATTTCTATCAGTATCTGGCACATAGTATGTTTTTAATAAATTCTTATTGAATGTATAAAATGAGGATGATAATATTTATACTACCTACCTTGCAAATGTAAAGGTGAATTTAATATACTTATTTATATTTATTCATAACATTCATAATGTTCAAATATTCAAAATATTTAACATATTATGAATTTAATTAATTTAAATTGACTGTCTTACCCTAATTAAAGTGACTATCCGTCATATCGTAACACCTATATTGAGTCAGTCAATCAACCAAGGGCATTAAAATGAGAACAAAACATCATCAATTTGGAAAGACAATCCTTGTATGAAAGAATTACACTTCCTAAATAAAAAGTGTATTGAGATTGGTTGAGGACAAACAGTCATGCCTTGGGAGAAGACTTGTACTAAGTTAGCTTGAAGCCTGGAGTGAAAGCAGTTCTTGAAGCCCCTGAGAGGGAATCATTTGAGAGAAAAGATTCTACTTCCTTACTCTCTCTCCCTTGCTCAGAGAATGACCAATGAACTTCAAAAGTCAGACAATTCTAGACTTTCCACAGTCATTCTACTGTGCCCCCTAAAATAGTAAGGGTTAGTATTCAGTGGCTGAATTGGTAACAGAATGCAAACTAAAGAGTCCAATGAAAAGCTTTGCCATATCTAAAAGGAATTGCAAATGGGCTCCAGCAAAGGGAAAAAAGACTTTCCATCATTTCTAGGTGATTTTTTTTTTTTGCCAAATCTAAGTTTAAGCCCTCACTGCTTTCCTCTGGACTCTAAATGTATGTGTGAGAGAATGTATCTCAGACATTAGGGGGAAATGTTTTGTGCCAACTCCTCTTACCATTCTACTTTCACAAATGTCTCTAAAAAAAGCTAATTGAACCTAGATGACTAATTGACATAAACTGATAATCAATGGGATAAGCATACCCACATGGCCATGCTTTGCTCTCATAAGCAAAATTAAGAGAAATGCCCTTAATCTTTCAGGATCATCCATAGACCTCTGGGGAGAGAGAGTCAGCTGCTCTCTAGGAACCTAGCCTGACTGCCACAAAGGAGAAGTGGGAAGTAGCTCCAAGAGCTAATCCTTCATTTGTGAGTCTATCACCCAAGGCAATTGTGAAAAAAAACAGCGTTGGAAACCTTAAGCTATCAAGAAATATGTCTATCTTAACCCTTTATAATATGAGGACTTCAAACCTAAACTTTAGCCATTCATTCACTGAGAAAGATGAAAATCCTCAAAATGGAAAGAGTGAATATCCAACTAGACTAACCATTTTTCAATCTAGTAGGAGGATTATTTTACACTGCTTTAATATTAAGCTTCTGTTTATACTTCATCCCAGAGAATTTTTAGTGATTTCTCCAATGGGAAAACAGCAGGTCCTTGAGGTCTGGCATTAGAATTTCAACTTTCAGGCTTTTTAAATTTTGGATTAATTTTATGAGCAAAAGTGGTTTCAAAAATTAACAACTATTTGGAATAATATTTTATATGTATGCTTTGGACATTTAATCTTGTTTTATCTTTCCATTTTTCAATTCCTCAAACTATTGTCATTTAGTTATTTTTCTAAATACAAGTTAATTTAACTTTCCATTTACTCTATATTTTATGTCAAGGCTCAAGTGATGGAACCATTCTCATTTAGTTCATTTCCCCCCTCCTTTCTATTTCCTGTGCTAATCTCTTTACTTGTCCATCATGGAATCTTACATCTATCAATGAATATAAACATTATGTTTGTGAGATCATTTAATTTCCTGTAATTTTTTTCTTACAGTCTTAACAGACTACTTTAAGAAATTTGTTAGTGATTTTCTTCGTGGGAGATCATTAATATTTAGGAAGAATAAGTTGTGTGGCAATGTCCCTAAATCTAATTTTAAAAGAAGTTAAAGAATGTTCAACCCTGACTATCATTGGGGATATTTTGGAAAGCATTAAGGGTAGAGTAAGGTGTGCTTTAATTGCCAGAAAATCTCATGACAGATGACATTTGCTGGATAACTGAGATAGAAGGGAGGTAATAAAAGAATATTAAGACATTATGGACATATCTTTCTTTTCCTCTCTCCCCTCTTCATCCAATCTAATATCATATTCCACAGGAGATTATAGTGAAACGTGAATCAGGTTTATGTAGCTGAAAAATAATTATCGAGACAGATTACATGTAAGGACACTTGACACCTTAAATCACTTCAATATTATGTGTCTCTGCAGAACATTTCAGATTACATTGTGCATAAAGAGGCACTAAATATCAAAATGGTATGACATTCTAACTTTGCTTTAGGAAGCAAGGAAGCTTATGAGTCATAGAAAGTTACCGTGGTTTCTTTCTCATAAGGGTTGAATGATTCTTGATCAGGAAAACTAAACTGTTCATTTCCTAGCTATATACCAAGGGCAATTCACCTGACCTTTCTGTCTCATAAAATGTAAGGCATTGGATTGGACAACCCATGAGATCCCATCTAGTTCTAAAACTAAGACTTTATGATATTATACTAGGCTTTTAACTTTAATGAAGAAAACATGCAATTTTAAAACTATAATTAGTAATATTTAATAAAAAAAATCTTTCTAAGTCAGAGAGAACAAGATAGTCAAGTGACACCATCTAGTGAGTGCCAGTAAACAAGTCTCTGTGAATACTCTCACTTTTTCCTCAAATTATCATTTGTATATTTAGTCTGTTTATATAAGCCCCTCTCCTATGACAGGAAATAGCTCAATTTTGTATGAAGCCTGACATAATGACTGGAACACAGTGAATTTAGTAATTACATTAGATAATATATGCCTTCTAATGTCATACTGAATGTGTTAATACTAGCTACTCTTTTTTTAAATCCTTACCTTTTGTCTTAGAATCAATATTAAGTATCAGTTCCAAGGCAGAAGAGTGATAAGGGCTAGATAACTGGAGTTCAGTAACTTGCCCAGAGTCACACAATTAGGAAGTATCTGAAGCCAGATTTGAAGCCAGGACTTCACAACTCCAGGCCTGACCATCTATCTACTAAGCTACTTAACTACCTTAATGCTATTCACTCCTGACAAGAACTTTGAGAATAGACTAGTAGAGGAGGCAGAGTAGAAGCAGAGAAGCTCAAAACCACCATGAAAAATCTCTTCAAACAATCTTAAAATAATACCACAAGTCAAAAAAATAGGAGAGAAAGAACCAAGAAGAAGACAGAGTAAAGAAGCTTCATGCAAAGAACAACTTGAAAGGCAAACAGAGAATACCTGGTTTACTAGAGTGAGAAGAGTGCACAGCCAGCAGGAAGCTACATCAAGGAATAAGGAGAAAGTCACCAGCAAGTCCCCTGCACACCACTATTAATATGAAAAATGATAAAGGCTGGTATAAATATATAAATTAGTATTTTAATTAAAGCCATGCTGATAGATAAAATCATTAGACCACGCACTTGTAAGCATTCAAAACTGCCACCTCCATACTGTCTCCTAGCCAAGCGCCTACTCGCCAAAGAGGCCACTCCCTCCTAACCCAGGAGATTTAAGCTCTCCCCTGCATCAAGACGTCGGAAACGGAAACCAGTTGGACCATGTTGGATCACGGGAAATGTAGTTTTGATACATTTCCCTTGTCCATAGAAATATATACACTTTTAGATGGTTTTTTCCAATTTCCTTTTTACAATTCCCCGTGAGGTCCGGCAAAAAAAAAGGTTAGTCCTTTTTTCTTCGCTGGACCTGTAAAAATAGACAACTTCTAAATTTTTCAGGAATTTTGGGATAAAGAAATAGATGAACAAATGGTTAAAATTAGACGCATTGACAAAAAAACAATTTGGGGGCTGTCCCCCACTGGCATAACAGTGTACAATTTAAAACAATACATACAACTCAATTTCAACTCCCCATAGTTCAATCAACTGCACCCCAAAGTTCAAAGTTTGGTCTTCATGGTACAGTGAAGGCTTTTCAGACATCTTCATGGTGTCTTCACCAAAACAAGTTCGTCATCTGGATTCTGGGGAGATGGCAAAGTCCTTATCCTGAAATTATTCTCAAAAGAATTTAAACTTTACATTATAGATTACAAAACATACATTTTCTTCTAAGATTTTATATAATTCCCCGTGAAATTACTCCTAAAAGAGTTAAATAAATATACATATATTTTTACATTATCGAATTTAGAAAACTTAACAGATATCCCCGTGAGGTAAATCTTAAAACACACCTTTTCTTCTGAAAAAGGGTACCTCAGGGTTATATGAATTCAATTGGCAAAATAAAAAGAATAAAATTCAAGAAAAAAGAAAAAATTAACTTGTGAAATGTAAAATGTGCAAAAATCTAGGGAAAATAAACTTACACCTTTGAATGAAGGCCTAATTAAAGTGAATTCCGCAGTGTGCAATTACCCATCCAGGGCCAGGACTTAAGGAAAATGTCTCTCTCTGATCTGACTTATCATCAGCTTTTTAGGGAAGTGAGCCAAATAAATAACCAATCTTAGGTGCTTTCTAGGAATCTAAGTCGAGGGGACCCACGTCCTCTAAAGTTTTAGAAAAGACTGGGACTCCAGGACTCAAAACCCGATTTCCACGCCCTAAAGTATTGGCATAGAACTGCTATTTTGCAGATCTTAGTCAAGTCTCTGACCATGTGCTTTCTTTAGCACTATTAATGGCTTTCATATTCCCTTCTGGAATCAGAGAGGCATTTAAATCACAGTTCTATAGGCTCAGGTATTTGCTGTAGAATCAGAAAAAGGATAAATAATGATTATATATGTACTTCCAGTACAAGATGATAAAAAGGGAAAATCAATTTCTCATTAGAAAAATGTTTCAAAAATCAAAAATATATATATATATTAGAACTAGAAGGGTTATGTTACCCCAAAATGAGACTTCCTGTGAGAGAAAGTGGGTTTTACAAAATAGCAGATTCACAATGCACATTCAAATAGAGTACCATTATTTCCAATAGCACATTTTAAAACAATAAACAGTGATGTTCAAAATCATATACTTGTTGCAACTTTTAACCCTTGGCAAATGCTGTTATTGCTTCCATAGAAAAGAATATACAGGAGCTCCTTGACTCTGTATTTTAAAAAAAATCCTGGATAGGAATGCTTCTACCCATTTAAGGCAATAATATCTCTTATAATAAAATATATAAAAGCTTTATCCTTTAAGACAACAATTCTTAAGGATTTAAAGTAAAAAAAGATCTCTTGTAAAATTACAAGGTAATATTTAAAGCATGGAAACTTTCAAGGTTCTTTGCAATTACCAAGGCAGAATAAATTTTTAAAAGACATGTGCTCTATAAGATGTTCATAGGTGGTACATATAACCGCATTGCTTTTGATACAGTAAGCTTTAGGTAAATTAGTAAATATAATAACATCATAAGCAGAAACTTCATTAGCGTAAAATGATTCAGTGCAACAGGAAAATCAACGAAATAAGCAAGATTAATTTACAAAACTAATTAACAATATACAGTAAGATACAGTCTTTTTAAAACAGAATTAAAGCTCATTCAGTTCCGAGGTTTTAAAAGTTCACCCCTGATTTCAATTTAAGGTTCTTTTGATTGAGTTCTGCTGAGTTTAAGGGGTTGTTTGTTTTTTTTTTAAAAGTTCAAAGTTCTGAGCAGTTATGGGGGTGAATATTTCTCCCCTGAGTTCAGTTTTCAATCACAAGCAAGTCTGAATAGGCCGATTAAGGGTAAACGCTAGGTCCACGTGGTGTCGGGTCATTGTAGAAAATCCCACCTGTAGAGCTTGTGTGGGTGGCTAAATTAGGTCTGTAGAGAAACACGTGGAAGGCTAGAAATAGGGAAAAAGGGGAATATACTACCCAAATGGTTTGCATCAGAGCTGAAGCAGTCTTTGGAGGTCTCGATCTCAGCAAAGGCGGCAGGTCATCGCTGTTGGGGCTCGGGGTTCTGGAGTGGAATTAGCAGGATCAGCAGCACCAGAGGCAAGAAAAGCCTCCCAGGAAAGTCACAGGGACTGGAAGGATGGTGTAGGCTTGTAGTCAGGAGATCAGCAGCAGAGAGCAGCGGCAGAGACACACTGTCTGGGCTCTGGCATTCTATCAGAGCCAGCAAGGGCCACCAGGCCCAGGGCATTGAGCAAAATAATTAGCAGCCCAGCGGCAATTAAAACCATTGTCTCTCTTCCCCGTAAAACAGCCTCTAGGCTGGGGAAAATCGGGAGAGGACTGGGCAAGGAAAAAAGTCGCTTCTGAGACTCTGGGTCCCAGAGCCGCATGGCTTCTTCTTAGGCTATCTAGAAAATTGAGAGTTCGAATTTCGATCTTCTGGTTCACCAAATTATTAATATGAAAAATGATAAAGGCTGGTATAAATATATAAATTAGTATTTTAATTAAAGCCATGCTGATAGATAAAATCATTAGACCACGCACTTGTAAGCATTCAAAACTGCCACCTCCATACTGTCTCCTAGCCAAGCGCCTACTCGCCAAAGAGGCCACTCCCTCCTAACCCAGGAGATTTAAGCTCTCCCCTGCATCAAGACGTCGGAAACGGAAACCAGTTGGACCATGTTGGATCACGGGAAATGTAGTTTTGATACATTTCCCTTGTCCATAGAAATATATACACTTTTAGATGGTTTTTTCCAATTTCCTTTTTACACCACATCTACTGTGCCAGGTTTTGAACCTGGGCCTAAGTCAACATTCAGAACCTAAGACCCTGCTTGAGTCAAAAGCAGTGCAATCCAATGCACACTCCATAAAATTCCAAGAAAATTTGAGGTAAGGTGAGGAATTCCAGCCCCAGGGAGTCTGGGTTGCATTTCTGATCTCTATGGGCCCAGAGCAAAGCCAGGAATCCCAGCCCTGGCTTGTGGTGAGAACCTGAATCCAAGTTTGGGGTAGTCTATGCAATACTCTGGTCAGTGTAAATACAGAGTTGGGCCCTCAGATTTCCAGTGAAAGTGCCCAAGGTGCTGGCCTGTGGGAACTCAGGCTTGGCTGGTCCTTGCCAAAGCTCAAAGAAGAGTCAAAGGGCAGGACAGTCCACAGTATGCCTAATCTGATCAAGCCCAGAGTGAGACCAAAAGCCCATGTACAAACCTGAGACTAGAATTTGAACCATCAGCAGTCTCAGGTGGTGATTGAATCAGCAGTAGGAGGTGGCTCTCAGAGCTCCCAGTCCATAGATCATCATACCACCCTGGAACAACTGAAATATGCAGAAACTCAGAAATAAAGCTAAGGGTACCATCAAGGAAGAACTGAAGTTTAAGAGAGTGCCCTATTCTCCCAGAGAACAGAATATCCTTTAAAATAAAATGAAAGTGAAGAAAAAGGCTTGGAAAATCAACAAATATAAAAAAACCCCTAACCATAAAAAAAAAAAAAATTTGTGGTGACAAGGAACAAGGCACACACAAAATTTCAAAAAAAAGTGAAATGGACTCAGATTCTAGAAGAGCTTAAAAAGGATTTTAAAAATCAATTAAGGAAGGCAGGAGGGAAATGATGGAAGAGAAATGAAAGCAATGCAAGAAGAAATGGACCAAATTAAAAAGGAGACTCAAAAATTCACATAAGAAAATCATTGCTTAAAAATTAGAACTGAGCAACTAGAAGGTAATGACCTCATGAGACATTAAGAAACAATAAAACAAAATCAAAATTTTATTAAAAAAAAAAAAAAACAGAAGAAAACATGAAACATCTCAACATCAATAGACCTGAAAAAGAGATTCAGGAGAGACAACTTAAGAATTATTGGACTCCTGAAAGCCATGATTTAAAAAAAAAGCCTAAACATCATTATATAAGAAATTATCAGAGAAAACTGTTCTGATATTCTTGAACAAAAGATTAAAATAGATATTGAAAGAATTCACAGATTACCTCCAGACAGAAATCCCCAAATGACAACTCCAAAGAATATAATAGCTAAATTAAGGAGACCCCCAAAGCAAGGAGAAAATACTGCAATAAGTCAGAAAGAAACAATTCAAATACCACAAAACTACAATCAGGATTATACAGGATTTAGCAGCCTCCACATTAAAGCATCAGAAGGCAAAAGTTCTAGGTTTAAAACACAGAATCATGTATCTAGCAAAACTGAGTATATTCTTTCTGGAGAAAAATGGTCATTCAATAAAATAGAAGATATCCAAGCCTTCCTGATGAAAATACCAGACCCAAAGAGAAAATTTGAAGTATAAACACAATACCCAAGAGAAGCCTAAAAATGTTAAATAATAAAGAGAAAATTTATGGGACTCAATAAAGTCAAATTGTATATATTCATACATGGAAAGAGAATGCTATAATTTTTTTAAAATTTTACTAGTAGTAAAGCAGTTAGAAGGAGTATACATAGGCAGAAGATGTGATAGTAAGCTGGTTAAGAATGATGTGGTATGGAAAAAAATTAAAGAGTAAAAAAGAGGGAAAGGGAAATGGAATGGGTTAAATTATCTCACCTAAAGAGGCATGAAAAACTATTATAGTGGAGGGGAGGATGAGGGTGGTGATAAGCAATGCTTAAACTTTAGTCTTATCATAACTGGCTCAGAGAGGGAATAACAACTATATTCATTGTGGTATAGAATCCTGCCTTACCCTATGGAGAAGTAGGAGTAGAATAAGACAAGGGAAGGGGGATGATAATAGGAAGGAAGAGAAATTAGGGAGGCAGTGACAAAAAGCAAAACACCTATGAGGAGGGAAAAGGGGAAAGTGAAAGGAAAAAAAGAGCAGGATGAAAAGAAGAAATAAGATGGAAGGGAATTCAGCTATAATCATAACTGTGAATGTGAATGGGATTAACTAACCCATAAAATGGAAGTGGATAGCAGAGTGGCTAAAAAACAGAATCCTACAATATGTTGTATACAAGAAACACATTTGAGGTAGGGTGACACATGCAGAGTAATGGTAAGGGACTGGAGCAGAATTTATTGTGTATATTCTGAAGTTTAAAAAAGCAGGTGTAAGGGTTAAATTGGGGTTTTGACTAAATAAGAGAGTTATTAATTCAATGTTGTGGTCACTGAATTTAAAGTATTATCCCTAGTCCAGAAAAAAACTGTTAGCAACTTTCATTTTTAATGAGGAAGAGAAAGAGTTGAAGTATGAAATGTAGGAGGGAAAGAAGTAAGAAGTTACCTAACCTATCCTAAGTGCTGATCCAATGAAATTCAGCTAGCTCCCCAACAGTTCCAGTCTCCATGTGGGAGTCTGAGTCACTCACCAGCAAAAGGATCCAAGGAAAAGAGTCCCTCCACAGAACCCATGTTGAAGGGAGTGTCCCACCAAAGTGCCAATGAACAGAGAAGGTCTCCTTGCAGAGCCACCAAGGCAGGAATCTCTCCAAGCCAGAAGTCTCAGAGGTGTCTTCAGCCAGGGTTAAACCAACACAGCCTCATTGAAAACCAAAGCAGGAATCTCCACAAACAGTCTCTCCAATTGCCAGGAAAGGAATGCATGCTAGGCCCAGTTGATCTCTTTTTATAACCCTTTTTTCCATGTCATTTCCTGTCACTCCTCCTTCTTTACAGAAACCAATGGCAGTCTTTCAATTTGCCTAGCATTGCCCAAGGCGGAGGGCAGTGGCCTTTGGAGTTGTCACTTACTTTAGTAATTGACTTCTGAACTCTCATACTTAATGGTAAGTAGGGGTACTTTAAGTTCTTGATTTGATTAGCTAAAAATAGGCAAGGGGAGAGTTAATCCTATCTTTACACAGGAGTAGCAATCATGATCTCAGACAAAGCTAAAGCAAAAGTAAATCTGATTTAAAGAATTAAGGAAGGAAATTACATCCTGCTAAAAGGTACTATAAACAAAGAAGTAATATCAATGCTAAACTTCTATGCACCAAATGGTATAGCCTCTAAAATTTTGAAGGAAAAATTAAATGAACTTCAGAAGGAAATAGCAAAACTATACTAATAGGGGACCTCAACTTCTCCCTTTCAAATCTAGATAAATCAAACCAAAAAAATGAATAAGAAACATATAAAGGAAGTGAATGAAATCTTAGAAAAGTTAGAATAGATCTTTGAAGAGAATTTAATGGCAGTAGAAAGGAATACACTTTCTTTTCAGCATAGCTCCTATACAAAAATTGACCATATTTTAGGGCATAAAATCTTCACAACCAATTGCAAGAAAGCAGAAATAATGAATTCATCCTTTTCAGCTCATAACAATAAAAATGATGATCAGTAAAATTCCATGGAAAGAAAAATCAAAAACTAATTGGAAACTAAATAATCTGATGCTTTAAAAAAGGGTGGGTCAAAAAACAAATTATAGAAACAATCAATAATTTCATTAATGAGAATGACAATGTGGAGACAACATATCAAAATTGATGAGATAGAGCCAAAGCAGTACTCAGGGGAAAATTTATCTCTCTAAATGCTTACATCAATAAAATAAAGAAAATGCAGAACAATGAATTAGACATGCAACTAAAATAAAATTTAAAATGAATAAATTAAAAATTCTCATTTAAAGACTAAACTGAAAATCCTAAAAATTAAAGGAGCAGTTTATAAGATTGAAAATAAGAGAATATTTAAACTAATAAATAAGATTAGGTATTTGTTTTATGGGGGGAAATAAAATAGAGTGTTGGTTAATTTGATTTAAAAAAGGAAAGAAGAAAATCAAATAACAAGTATCAAAAATTAAAAGGGTTAAATCACCACCAACAAAGAGGAAATTAAAGCAATCATTAGGAGCTATTTTTGCCTAATTAAATGCCAATAAATCTGACAATTTTAAGTCCATGTTTGCAAACCTATAGTATGCATGCCAAAGGATGGGGGCACTCAGAGGCCTCTCTGTGGGCAATGTCCACCACCAACCATCATAGAATTTGCTAGAGTTTGTTAGTAGAAAGCCAGGGGATCACAGAGCTGCTTCCTTCCCCATCTTGATGCAGTTTGCAGTTTGGGCACTTGGTCTCTAAAAGGTTCACCATCACTGACTAAGTGAAATGGATGAATATTTACAAAAATACAAATTGTTCAAATTAACAAAAGAAAAAATAGAATCCTTAAAAATCCCATATCAGAAAAATAAATTGAACAAGTCATCAATGAACTCTCTTAGAAAAACTCCCCAGGGTTAGATGGATTCACAAGTAAATTCTATCCAACATTTAAAGAACAATTAATCCCAATACTATACAAACTATTTGGGAAAATAGGCAGAGAAAGAATCCTCCCAAATTCTTTTTATGAAACAAATACAGTTCTATTACCTAAGCCAGGAAGAGAAAAAAAAGAGAGAAAGAAAATTGTAGAACACTTTTATTAATGAATATAAATACAAAATTTTAAATAAGATACTATCAAGGAGACTACAGCAATATATCACAAGGATCACTATGATTAGGTGGGATTTACACCAGTAATGCAGGGATCATTTAATATTAGGAAAACCATCAGCATAATTGACCATATCAATAACCAGACTAGCAGAAATCACATGATTATTTCAATAGGTGCAGAAAATGTCTTGGACAAAATACAACACCGATTCCTATTAAAAACACGAGAAAGCATAGGAATAAATGGGTCATTCCTTAAAATGATAAAATAGTATCTACCTAAAACCTTCAGCAAGTATCATCAGCAATGGGGATTAGTTAGAAGCTTTCTCAGTAAAATCAGGAGTGAAGCAAGGGTGCTCATTATCACTACTATTATCGAATATTGTAATAGAAATGCTAGCTTTAGCAATAAGGAATGAAAAAGAAATTAAAGGAATTAAAGTAGGCAAGGAGGAAACTGTTACTCTTTGCAGATGTTATGGTATACTTAGAGAAACATAGAGAATCAACCAAAATATCAGTCGAAGTAATTAATAGCTTTAGTAAAGTTGCAGGATACAAAATGGATCCACATAAATCATGAGCATTTCTATATATTACCAACAAAGACTGGTAGCAAGAGTTAGAAAGATAAATTCCATTCACTCTAAACAATACAAAATATCTGGGAATCTACTTGCCAAGGCAAACATAGGAACTATATGAACACAATTGCAAAACACTTCTCTCACAAATAGTTAGATCTAAACAAATGGAAAAATATAAATTGCTCAAGGGTAGGCCAAGCTAATATAATAAAAATGACAATTCTCCCTAAATTAATATATTCATTCAGTGTCCTACCAATCAAATTACCAAATGATTATTTTATAGAACTTGGAAAATATAATAATAAAATTAATCTGGAAGAACAAAAGGTCAAGAATATCAAGGGAACTATGAAAAAAAAATGTAAAGGAAGGAGAGCTAGCAGTGCCAGATTTGAAATTGTACTATAAAGCAGCTATCATCAAAACAATTTGATTCCAGTTAAGAAAAAGAATGGTAGATCAGCGAAGTTGATTAGATACATAATATGCTAGGGGAAGATGATCTTAGCAATCAAGTGTTTGATAAACTCAAAGATCTCAGCTTTTGGAAAAAGAATTTACTCTTTAACAAAAACTGCCAGGAAAATTGGAAAACTATGGCAGAAGCTAGGTAGAAACCAATATATCACATTCTATACCAAGATAAGGTCAAAATGGATATATGATTTAGATATAAAGAGTGATACCACAACTAAATTAGAGGAACACAGAATAGGGTACCTGACAGATCTTGGGAAAATAGAGAGTATTATAAGGTGTAAAATGATTAATTTTAATTATGTTATATTATATTAAAAAAGCTTTTGTACAAACAAAACTAGTATAACCAAGATTAGAAAGGAAACAACAAACTGGGGGGAAATTATATAACAAATGTCTCTGACAAAGGTCTAATTTCTTAAATTTTTAGAGAACTGAATTAGATTTATAAGAATACAAGCCATTTCCCTACTGACAAATGGTCAAAGGATATGAACAAGGAATTTTCAGATGAAGAAATCAAAGCTATCAATAGTCATATGAAAAAATGTTCTAAATCCCTCTTGATTAGAGAAATACAAATTAAAACAATGATGAGGCATCACCTCACATCTATCAGATTGGTCAATATAGCAGTAAAGGAAAGGGGATGTGGCAACATTGGGACACTAATGCATCGTTGGTGGAATTGTGAACTGATTTAACCATTCTGGAGGGCAATTTGGAACTATGCCCAAAGAGCTATAAAACCCTTTGATCTAGTGCATACCCTTTAATCCAATAATACCATTACTGGGTCTGTATCCCAAAAAGAAATTTTAAAAGGGGGAAAGGACCCACTTGTACAAAAATATTTATAGTAGCTCTTTTTGTAGTGGCAAAAAATTGAGGGGATATCCATCATTTGGGGAATGGCTGAACAAATTGTGGTACATGTTGGTGATGGAATACTATTGTGCTATAAGAAATGATAAACAAGATGATTTCAGAAAAAGCTGGAAAGATCTTCGGGAACTGATGCTGAGAGAAATAAGCAGAACTGGGAGAACATTGTTCACAGTAACAAAAATATTGTACAATGATTATCTGTGAAAACTTAGCTACTCTCAGCTATGGAATGATCTGAAATAATCCTGAAAGACTTATGAAGGGGAATGCTATCCACCTCCAGAGAAAGAATTGTTGGAGTCAAATGTCACATCAGTGTATTTATGGTTTTATTTTGGTGTTTGGGTTATGTATGAGTTGGCTTTTACAATAATGACCAATATGGAAGTGTGTTTTGCATGACAATAAGAATTTTAAAAAATTTTAAAAGGATGGAGGAGATGGATTTGATTGTCATTTCCCCATGAATTTACACATTGGAGTTTCCAAAGGGAGAAAAAAGAAAAGAGTTCTTTTTCATGTGAATATTTGGAGTACCTACCTTTGTAAAGGGATACTCTGCTCATGGATCCAGATGCTCATTCTGCTCATGATCCCCCAATTCTGAAACTTCTAAACTGGATATGCTTATAGCTCCCTCAGAAGCAAATCAAACAGCTGAGCACAAAGAGTGATTTTCTCTTTTAAGAAGAAGTAAGTCTGGTCAAAACAGAAGAATACAGAAGAGTAGCACCTAGTTTATTTTTCATTTTTTCTTCTTCACACCTTCCTGGGATGTGAATTGACTTATTTCAGTTGTAAATGCTCTATGAAAGACTATTTGGTGAAAAACAAAAAAAAAAAATCAGTATATTTTATATATAAATATATATGCATTTATATATATTTATATATATATATATATATAAATCAGATATGATTAGAACATTTTAGCTTAACCAGAATATTTTAGAAATAAAATACCTTCATGAAATGGTATTTTGAAAAAAAATTTCATTAATGCTGAATGACTGTCACAATGGCCACAGATAAGCAGAACTAAAGCAACTACACTTTCCAAGTACTTCCTCTGTCTTGTTCCTGTCCCTATTTGTATTACAGCCTTCATCCTGTTTGCAATCTCTCTCCACTGAAACAGCAAGTATCCAGAACCCACCTATTAGGTTTGTTGTGAGGAAGATTACATTAGTTAGTTAATCACGTATTAAGGTTGACCTAGCAGGAAGAAGCAGGAGCTGGGAATTCCAGGATGGAATGAAGGAGCAGGAAGAAGTGACTTGTGTTCTGAGAGGGACTCCATTAGGGGTTAGCACAAACTGTGGTTAGCCCTGGGAGAACTCAGAGTAAAAGGACATTTTGCATCCTGATTTTCCCTGGGATCCTATGTGGTGGTGGCATCTAGCAAAGAGTCAAGATCTTCAGTGTTGTACCAAGGGAAGAGGAGAAGTTGGAGATCTGGTGGACAGTGTCTCGAGCATACCTTCTCAACTTGGTACCTGAGACCACCTTGGCTCTTGGCATCCAGAGATCAT
>NC_058130.1:433859827-433868901 GCF_016433145.1 Gracilinanus agilis | reverse complement strand
AAAAATCAGTATATTTTATATATAAATATATATGCATTTATATATATTTATATATATATATATATATAAATCAGATATGATTAGAACATTTTAGCTTAACCAGAATATTTTAGAAATAAAATACCTTCATGAAATGGTATTTTGAAAAAAAATTTCATTAATGCTGAATGACTGTCACAATGGCCACAGATAAGCAGAACTAAAGCAACTACACTTTCCAAGTACTTCCTCTGTCTTGTTCCTGTCCCTATTTGTATTACAGCCTTCATCCTGTTTGCAATCTCTCTCCACTGAAACAGCAAGTATCCAGAACCCACCTATTAGGTTTGTTGTGAGGAAGATTACATTAGTTAGTTAATCACGTATTAAGGTTGACCTAGCAGGAAGAAGCAGGAGCTGGGAATTCCAGGATGGAATGAAGGAGCAGGAAGAAGTGACTTGTGTTCTGAGAGGGACTCCATTAGGGGTTAGCACAAACTGTGGTTAGCCCTGGGAGAACTCAGAGTAAAAGGACATTTTGCATCCTGATTTTCCCTGGGATCCTATGTGGTGGTGGCATCTAGCAAAGAGTCAAGATCTTCAGTGTTGTACCAAGGGAAGAGGAGAAGTTGGAGATCTGGTGGACAGTGTCTCGAGCATACCTTCTCAACTTGGTACCTGAGACCACCTTGGCTCTTGGCATCCAGAGATCATCGGTGGATTGCAGTGAGAACCCCAAAGCCACATCAGTCCTTAGCTGTGCTGCTCAAGCCTGGCAGGTCCAGGACTGAGGCAGTCACCCAGAGACTCCATTATAGCTCTTTGGGCCCCTGTCTGTTTAGGTCACTAAGTTAGTGTAGAAATAAGTCCTCCCCTTTCCCTGTGGGTTTTGTCATTAGGGTTTAAGATTTTAGAGTAGACATCCCTATCCCACCTTTTAGTTGTTCATAATTAAAACCAGTCATAACCTGTTACCTTGCCTTTTGGATTCAAAGCCTCTGGCCCAGGGTGACAGTTGATCAACTGTCCCTTTGACAGTTAGGAGCAGCTTGGCTGTTCTGGTCTCCATGTCCAGGTCTAGTCTCTCATAATCCCCAGTGTGTGTACTCACAATCACCTAGTTTTATTATAATATCCCTGGTGTCTCCATTACCTTTACTTATCATTTTCTACAGGTTGCAGGTATGAGAAATAGCTAACCCAAAGAAAATTCTTTCCTGTTACCTGTCCCCAGTCTTATCCCTCAAGCCCTCAGCAGCAAACATTGTCCAATCAAGACATGCCCCATCCCCAATCTACCTCCTGTGAACTGAAACCTATAGAAACCTATTATTTTTGTTCCTTCAGAAAATCTTTGTGGGTAGGTTTTTCTTACTGGTAAACTCCATAAACCCTTATTTGGCTCCAAAAATTTCTGGTTCTGGCACAGACAATTTTATTCACATCAATTTAGTTCTCTAAAGGGGTGCCATGGAGCTCTTTTTTCCCTGTAACTAAAGGTATAGCTATTTTCTTCTTTAGGAAAAGATAAGTTTGGTCAAGGGGAAAAATACAGAAGAGCATGTCCTAGTTTCTTTTTCCTACTTCATCCCTCATGGATATGAATTGATTTATCTCCGTTCCAAATGCTCTGTGAAAAACTATTCAGGGAAAAGAAAAAATTCAATATGTCATCAGAAATGATTAGAGCAGTTTAGCTTGATATTCAGAATACTTTAGAAACAAAATACCATCTTGAAATTACATTCTTTTTTTTAAATAAAATTTCAACAGTGCTGCATATATGCAATATAAGGTTACAGTTATGTGCCCACACAAATCAGTTTGAAACCCCTCACTATTAAGAGCCGTTCTATAGGAAAAGGGAATAGATAACAGAAAATGTGAATCAAGTAGACAAAATTGTGACCAGTGAAGAAAAGTAACAGGGAAGCTGGTTTCCTGAATAATTAGTAGTCTAAAAATTGAACAGTCCGCCTTTTGAAGTAGTGAATCATTCCAGTGGAAATGTTTTAAGTAGGGTCTGGATGGCTCTGTGCCACGGATGTTGTAGAGAGACTTTTTGCATAGAATCAGAAGTTCAACTATGGAAGTAACAACGTAGCAAAAATAGGGCTGCATTTAGTCAGAAGACTTGGATTCAAATTCTAGTCTGCTTCCTAAATACTGGCTAAGACATTTTAGAATTTATAGTCTTTTTCCTCCACACACATGAATACTTTGCAACCAATGAGGTAAAGTTGACTCATCAATTTTTGGCAAAATAACAAATTTAGTCATTCCTTTTCTCCCTAAAATACTTTTTTCTGTACATAAAGTTTGCATCTACTTAGTTCAAGTTAAAGATTTCTGTAAGCTAGCCAGTTACTATAATTTAATCAACATAATAATTTTTTAAAACTTAGTCCCCCATGTATTTTTTTTTACTTATTGGTTTAACTCAATCGAATAAGAAACAAATCCCATTTGACTCCGTGTTCTGTAGATAACAGTCTTAAGTATAATTTTGTATTGTCTATTGGAAATATCATTGGACCATAAGTTAAAAAGATAAAATTTTAAATATTGACTGCCTCAAACTTAACATATGACCTTGGGCTTTTCATTTGACTTCATTTAGACCTCATTTTATATAATGATGGGGCTGGTCCAGATAATTTCTCAATTTCTTTCCATTTCTAATTTCTATATAGTAAGCAAAATAAAGTCAGAAAGAAGATGGATGATAGTATTCATGGATTAATTCATTTCTTGGTCCCATCAATGTCACTAGAACTCAGTGAGAACAACTAATTGTTTCAAGTCTGACTCCCATAAACTTGATTTATGGTGATATTTTTAAGAGTCAGAAGACAAGAATTCAGAAGATTGGAAATGGTAACATTCACAACATAAGTAATTACTGTTTACTATGTGAGCTATCCAGAGAAATCTTAAAACTGATTTGCCATTTTTTATGTTATGTCTAACATTACAGTAATGTTTGTTTAAAAAGGGAGAATTAGTTTGGTGAATACAAGGCAGAGGGATTACTACATTGATTATTTCAATTTTCAAATATTTGCTTTTCCTTTGGGGTCCCAGGATATATTTTCCTATTCCTTAGTTCCCATAATAATATTATCACATAACATCAAAGCAAAATAGTAATAGAGAAGGTATTTCTGGACATAAACCATCCATGATCTCTGAATATTATATTACTTTCAAGGCCTACTAACACCTCTGAGGGAAACCCAATAATATTTTATTTATGAGTTTGTCACTTTCAATAAAAAATGGCTAACAGAATGGATCAGTTTAAATGTCCATTCTCTTTGGGGAGTAGATAGACTTGGGTATTTATGTGTGCCATTTTCCATGTGAACTTAATAATGAATACTATTTGTTAGTCGAGGAAGTGAATTTTGTATCTGGAACAACATGTATGTAAGATATGTAGTTT
Organism: Gracilinanus agilis; assembly: GCF_016433145.1. Lineage (NCBI taxonomy): Eukaryota > Metazoa > Chordata > Mammalia > Didelphimorphia > Didelphidae > Gracilinanus > Gracilinanus agilis. The sequence goes on along the minus strand of NC_058130.1, from coordinate 433,865,477 downwards.
TTTTTTTCATGGAAGTATGGCATATATACTGGGCATTGTTATGTTTGTCCCTATCCATGAGGCTGGAAATATATTTGTATCCAGCATATGGAGTTACAGTTTTGTTAACACAGAATGCAAAATATCAGTCAAGTCAATCATTCAGTCAGTAAATGAAAAAAAAATAATATTTTATAAAAATAAATATATATAATAGTGTTCCAGGTATTCCACTGTTTACCTACAATATATTTCTTAAGATTAAAAAAAACTTGAAAATAGTTCATAGTATATAAAATCATTGGATACCAAAATGAATTTCAAAGATGATCCTAGGACCCATTTTTCCTAATAACTATAATTTGAATGTTAAATAAAGATAGAATATTTTCAGGCATTACTACCTGAGGTGGACATTGATCCTGGGGAGGGAAGTGATCATATTTAAGGACATTCTCTGAGTTTGGTTTCTTTAGTTAGAATGAAAAACTGGGGGGGAAGAGTTAATACCAATTTAGTAATGATAATTATTTAGTTGCTCCCTATTTTCATTATTGTCAGCTATATTTTCCTTACTCTCCTTTTTGCCATGTGTCAATATCCTCTTTATTGTATCTTTTCCCTATTTAATTATATTTGCTTCTATCCCAAATCAAAAACAAAAAGGGAAGATCAATGCAAGTAATCAATTATTTATGCATGGATCAGTGTAGCTATTTTATATCTAATTTTCCCCACAAGTTATAGAAAACCACTTTCATGGAATCATATAAATTTAGAGCAAGTTAGGTTATTATGGTCTCTAATATAACCCTCTTATATTAATGATGACCAATGAACAAGTGAAAAATTCAGTCTCATTATTTTATCACATGATTCTTCTTTGGATGTCCTGCCTCCATAGAACAATGATAATGTATATCAGCTTATATTAAGTTTATCCAACAGCACATTTGTGATTTATTAGCCAGAATTTGCGGACTTGTCCTCTTCGCTTTGTCCTCAGACATATTAGAGAAGGCTTTTCCAGAAACTGAGAATGTATAAAGGCCACAAACTGTCATTAATTCCTATAGATGCTTAGTTGATTTCAATTACCAAAACAAGGCAGTAACCTCATTCTTGAATTCATACTTATAATATTCAGGTTATTGATGATTTTAGCAACATAATCCATAGGAGCCTGGTCAGCAAATCCTCTATTTCTGAGTTGTTTGTTGCCTTAACTTTGTCCGTTTGAGTATAGTTATTTAAGACCATGGAGATTACTAATATCTCCTTAATGTATAGTATTTCTTCCAAAGCTCTGGATATTAAAACTAATCTTCTTCTCTCATAGTAGCCCCTCTATGTTACCTAGCACTGTAAAAATTACTACCTATCTATGCAAGTTTTTATTTGCTTCTCATACCCTTTTTTTAATAATATATAGTCTGAAACTCTTGTAAATGTCAGAAATTTATCCAATCTGAAATAAAATCATAGAGGCAGAGCTGCAAGCTAATAACTACTAAAGAGACTAGTCCCCTTCAACAAATAGGATTACAGACCTTCCTCATGTTCAAGACTTCCCCTCTTTTTCCAAGGTATATTATTTATTATCTTTAAGTTCAAACAATAATCTATTAGTACAATTCCTTCCAGACTGGTGCAACACAAAATACACATTTTTATTGGTAGATTAAAATTAGATAAGGGCAATCAAAGGGTCCTCAGGCCAGGAACATGGAACTTGTTGAAAAGTTAAATAGGTCATTTTCTTCCTAAGGCTAATTAATCAGGTAAGGAGCTAGGGACACAGGGCTTCTAAAATAGCCAAGCACTTTTCACCTAACCTTATGATATCTTGTGTCATGAGAAATGACTTTGTGACCTCCTGTGTCATGAGGAATTTAGGTGGTGGAAACTAGGGTGGAAACCCTTTTAACTCTAGTCAAGCGAATGACATATCCCAAGAAGCTTCATAATTCAACACAGAGAAAGCATACTCTGCTGCCTATCTTAAGATAATTACTCCTATTGTCACTGTGAAGTTGGTTTGGTTAATTGTTCTTAACTCACTAAATGTATATCTAAGTCTGTCAATGCAAAAGAATTAGTTACTACTTCTATGGAATCACATTAACTGAATAATACTGATTGAAACTTAACATAGAGATAAAAATCAATGATTTAGGATGGGTAAGGGTCCACTCAAATAGACTAGGGTTCAAATTATTTCTTACACATTTTTATTAGATTTATGAGATATCAAACAAACAGAATCATGAATAAAGAAGAAGAAGCATTCCAGGTGTAGGTACAGTTCCTCTCTGGTCAGGAGCCTATTGTTCTTATATTTTGTCATGGTTCAGAAATATTAATCCATTCTCCGTACTTAGTCTTCTTAGCTATCTTCAAATTAGTGCTTTTCTCCATTGGCAGGAATAATGAAAATAGCACTGGCATCCTTTGGTCTCTAGTTTCTTACCTGAGATTTAATAATCTTTGGTTGTACTTTTTAGATGAGTTGTGGCAATATCATTGATACACATGTAAGTTACCAGAAGTGATAAGTAGTCATGCATTTTTTTAACTTTTATCTTCAGTTCCAAGGCAGAAGAATGGTAAGGGACAGTCAAAGGGGGTTAGGTGACTTGCCCAGGGTCACATAGCTAGGAAGTGACAGAAGCCAGATTTGAACCCCAAAACTGCCCTCTCTAGGCCTGGCTCTCTATCTACTAATTCACTGAGCTGCCCTGTAGTCATCCATTTTTAAAAGTCTTGGGAAATCTCTGATATATCTTTTTTCATGCACCAAGAAGTCAAGAGATCTCTCAATTTTTATTTGCAAGCTGAAAAGAACTATCTCAATATTGTCCAGCACAGGGTCACCAACTATGGCTGCTTTACTCTTCTAATCATTGCTAGATGATATCTCGCCTGTCATTACCTGTGAATCCACTTTACTATTCCACTTAGCATTTAATTTATTTAATTCTACAAGCATTTAGGGACATGCCTGATGCTGTACAAGGTATCCATGACACAGATATGAAAATGAAATATTCCTGCTTCTCAAGTTCTTACAATGTTCTCACCTATCAAAATATCTTGAAGATCCCTTGAAACACTGAAGTTCCATTCTATCAACAACTTGGGTGCTTATCTTCCTCAGAACAACTAGATCCTTCTTCTTTAGTAAGAGCTTCGAAACTGTTTTTATCCACAGAAATATATATAGTGGTTCTTCCCTACTTCTTTGTTATGTCTTTCTACTCCCCAATATCCTTTCATAGGTCAAGTTTCTCCTCTGACTACAGGGATTCATTTTTTCACATTAAAGCAACTCTCTTGTTGTTTGAAAGAAACACATTATTGGCCCTGATAATTCTGAGAGTGGAAAAGTATTCCCTGGGTCTTTTAATATTATTCCCTTCTAAGAGTGAGAGTAGCCTGTACTTTCAGCATAGCATAAAAATGAATTACTTATGTATCACATATACCCTTGATAAATCTCAGTTAGAATATCTCAAATATCATCTCACTTTTCTTGAACAAAAATCCTCTATATAGTGTAGAGTAGGAGTGGTCCTCCAACCTTTGAGTTGACAGCCAATGATGGGGACCCTACTACCTCTCTGGAGAACTTGCTCCACACTTTGGGGAATCATTAATAACCAGGAAGTTTTGTCCTTTTGTAAGATATTGTCATTGAAGTGCATATATGTATAGATGAAATATATTGCATATGAAATATAACATCTCCATTCTGGATACTATTGCTCGAAAATATAACCTAATATATATTATTTTAATAATTAATTATTACTATGTTGGCCATGCTGTTATATTTATCAAACTTAAAGTTCACTAACACCCTTAGATCTTTTTTTACACAATTACCTAGTCATGTCTACCCAGAGTGAAATTAGGAATTAAAAAAAAAATTTAGGCAGGTCTTTACTTTTAACCTTAACAAATTTCAAACCATTACATCCATTTCATTATGCTTATCTGTCAAGTGGTTTTTCTGTTCTCATTCTACCATCATGTAGGTTTAATTATCATTCCCAACTTCATATCACTTACATGGTAAATGATTCAATAAACATAAGATAATATATAACTATATATTATTACTGTTACTTGAAAACTTGACTGCTATTTCTTTTTCAAGCTCGAGATATTGATGCAGAAATGTCAAATGAATCAAATCCTTCAAAAATTTTAATGGAACACAGTTATGAAATATTTTGTTGATAAATTGAAATATACCTCCCTTTATTTTGTCAACAATTACCCCATACAGATTAATTTAAAGTATGACAACTAGTAGCAATATTAATAATTATTCTATTTTAAAAGTTACTTGAAGAAATGTCCAGAAACTTTTTGTTCCTAACTACATTTTATAAGCTTTTTGATCTTTCTTTTTCTTTTCTTTTCTTTTTTTTTTAAATTTTAAACCCTTAACTTCTGTGTATTGACTTATAGGTGGAAGATTGGTAAGGGTAGGCAATGGGGGTCAAGTGACTTGCCCTGGGTCACACAGCTGGGAAGTGTCTGAGGCCGGATTTGAACCTAGGACCTCCTGTCTCTAGGCCTGGCTCTCAATCCACTGAGCTACCCAGCTGCCCCACTCTTTTTCTTTTTTCTGAATGTTGATTCCAAATCCTTCACTTGATAGAAATATCTAAACAAAATGTTACAGAATAAATGAATAGCTCAAAAGAAAAAAATAATCTCGATAAGGTACATATTATTTATAAATGAAAATGATTCACTCAGTACTGCAGATCTCCCTTGTTTGTTCCAACAAAATGAGAGTTGACAAACTTAAGATCCACTAGGCAGTGTAGACTGACTTGAGAAGTGATTTAATCTCATGTAACTTCCTGTAGCAATATGACAGGAGAGAAAATGAGTCATTATGGTTTCATGGAAGCTGTGAAGATTTGAGATTATAAGGAAAGATCTATATCCTTAGTAGAAATTTTTCAGTTTTATTACAATGATTTCTGCCTGAACCTTCCCCCATCAGTCCTCCAACGCACACATACACACACTCCTACCTTCAAGCAGATGAATGCTTTAGCCAAAACTGGTCATTTTTATTCTTTTTTTTTAGCCATAAAGGTTTCCATTGAGTTTAACCACTGCTCAGTTCTGGCAGCAATGGTGGCATTTTCACTGTCTGTTCCCCAGGCCAAGAATGTTCTCTTTCCTCATCCCCACCTCCTGAGTTTCTTCAAGTACCAGCTAAAATTCCAACTTCTACAGGAAGCTCTTTAAGTTTATCCCTACTCTTTTTCTCTATTGATTGCATCTTGTTTATCCTGTAGGTAGTTTGTTAGTACATGGTCTCACACACTGACTGCAAACACCTTGAGAGAAAAGATTGTCTTTTCATTTTCCTTGTCTCTCCAGTACTTACTTAGCATGCTTATAGATTGATATACATTCATAGACACACATATATAAAATATAAAGTTACATAAAATTTTGTCTCTCCCTCCCTCTCCCTCTCCCTCTTTTATTCTCTCTCTCTCTCTCTCTCTCTCTCTCTCTCTCTCTCTTCTCATTCTCTCTCTCCCTTCTCTCTCTCTCTCCCTTCTTATTCTCTTTCCCTTCTCACTCTGTCTCTCTCTCCCTTTTCATTCTCTCTCTCTCTCTCTCTCTCTCCCTTCTC
>NC_058130.1:433765757-433856854 GCF_016433145.1 Gracilinanus agilis | reverse complement strand
TATATATATATATATATGAATATATATATATACATATATATGTGTGTTTATATACACATATATACATGTGAAATACTATGTTATCCTCATGAAGTGTTATATCTATTCGGAATGACACTGAATTTGGCAATGATCCTGACATCCTTCCTAATAACACAGAAGTATATTCTCAAGGGAACTCTGTTATATGGAAAGGATATTCTAGCGGGGAGAATTAGGCCCATTTTAACTAGAAGCTAGGGAGAAAATCTCAGGAAATAGTATATGCAGATGATGTCTTTTTATTACTGACTAAACAAGAGCAAACTATCCCTAAAATCTTCCCTTTAAACCATTAGCCTGGATATTTAATATATTCTGGGATTAATTGCGGGAAATCAGAAGTTTTACTGATGCCTTGGGGATGTTTTACAGTACATTTCAAATGAATACCAAGGAACTTAATGTATTGGGGTTTGGTAATAAGAAACAATTGTAAGGAAACAGGCAAGTTAAATTTAGGCAAGGTAATTAATATACAGTAATAAAATGAAAATAGCAAACTTGAAAGAAATAGAAAAACTTGTTGGATCATCTAGGGAAAAGTTAACATAATTAAATGTTGGGGGGAAAACCCAGAGTTAGCACTGTGTTAAAAGTGAAAATTTCAAATGAGTTAAAGGATAAAGATGTAAATATACAAGTTAGAATTTGTATCACAAAGTTCTCTTAGCTCCTGAGAGGGAACCAACATCTCTGACAAGTGGTAAGTTTGTCTAGGATAGGACTAATTCTCAGATAGCCACTGCCCCTAACAACCAGATGAGGTTAGAAGAATACTGACTTCCTTTCCAGGGACAGACAGATGAATGGGATTACTTGCCAGATTCCTGTACACACCTCTCTCGTCCTTACTTTTAATGCATTACTGAGAAGGAGATTCTGGTCATCCCATCCCAATGATCTATCCTACCAATGGGTAGGTTTAAGTGCTTTAAATAGGGGCAAGAGCTATGTACTATTACTCTTTCTCAGTCTTTTCTTAGCAAGTTCCATTGTTTGTGCTCCTATGGTATAGGGCTGGGGCTTTAAGCAAGGAAGAACATAGAGTGGAAGCTGGAAGATAACCAAAAGGTCATCTGGTCTGATATCTTCATTTTGTAGATTAGAAAAACTGAGTCTCAGAAAGAAGGGATTATCTAAGACCTCACAGCTGGTAAGTGGCACAGGGAGATCTCAGGTTACATTCTGACCTTCTGACTCTCATTTCAAATGGTCCTTTCCACTATATTGTGTTCTTTTACTATAAGTGACCTTCAGTTGACTTATATCTTCCAGCTTAATTTATCCAGTTAGGAAAAGCCCCTAGTCCTAGAATCAAAATACCTATTTTTAAATCTTTTCTGTAACACTTGTTAAGAGTCTAACCTCACACAACTCACTTTATTTTAAAAGAGATTGTTGTTGTGAGGACAGTGATTTATAGACCTTAAAGAATCCAATTAATGTGATTGATTATAATAAATAAAATAGAAAGTCAAGGATGGGGACACCTTGTTTAAGGATCTAAGAAGAAAAAAAAGTCCCACTGTTATGGCAATGAGAAGAGAAGGAGCAAAAATGAAGAGGAAGTTGAGATACAAACTACAAGGACTATAAGAAAAAAGTTAAAAGATTAAAAATTTTAAAAACTATGAGAGGCTGAATCATGGCTTACCACCCACTCAGATAAACAATGGAGAGGCTCATAAAGGCATAAAATTAGTAAAAAGTTTTGTTTGTTTTGCATGCCACAATACATTGAGAAGAAAGACTGTTATTCATAGGGCATCCAATCTGGAAGAACTGGGTTTAAGTTTTGCCTCTGACTGATATTAGTTATGTGATATTAGGCATGTCACTTAACTATTCAGTGTCTCAAGCAACTAAGACAAAGCAGGTAGCATTGTGCATTAGTAGACTGAATATCCTCTCATAAAGATATCACAATTCCAATAAAAACATATATTTCCATATATACAATTTTATTACATAGGAAAATTAATTTGAAAAATTAAATTCTCCAGAGAGCATGAAAAACAATAAAATCTTGAATAGTTCAGAAGAGAAATGAAACTTGTAATAGAATATATTCAGAATGAAATCAGAACTGTGAAAGCAGAAATAATGAAGACCCCCAAAAAAGTCAACTTGGAAATTCCTCAATATGGACTCTGAAAAAGAAAAAAAAATCATAATTCAAAAATATCAAAACAGAATTATATTTGAGAGAAGAAAAACAAAATATTTAAGGAACTTTAAAAGAACATATAATTGCTATACAAGTAAAAGCTAAAAGAAACTTAAGACAATTTTCACTGAAACATTAAAATTTCTTTATTTCTTAAATCAATTCCATGCTTTAGGAAACAGTGAAGGAAAACTTTCTATAACTTTATAACACAGACAAGGAAATAATGATTGAATAAGTCTATATATATTACCATGATAGGAAGAGTAGCATGTTTTAAGCACTCAATAAAGACCTTTAACTACAATGGAACATAAACCAGGATTATTCTTTAAGCCATTAAAAGAGTCCCAAACAAAACAAAAACCAAAAAGAAAAAAATGACAAAACAAGATATTCCACCTCCCCAAAAAAGATCACATGGTACAATGGAAAATAATATATAACCTATAAAGCTGAGCTTAGACATCAGCAAACGAAATAATTTTTAATTTAATTTAAAAAATTTTAAATAGCACTTAATGTATGTATGATTTCATGAGTCCACTAAAAGAGGCTCTATGGTGTCTCAGTGGTCTGAAGCTGATGAATAGAAAAGCAGTGTCCTATACCACATAATTTAGTACTTAATATTCTCTTTTTCATGTTTCTGTTTGGTATACTCCATGAGAACAAAGAATACTTTTTAATTATGTGACCACAGGGCTAAGAACATATTTGGTCAGCAAATATGTATTTGATTGTTATGGTCATGTAGAATGTAAGGATAGAGTCACAGTAGAGGAACATGTCAGAGCCAGGCACAAGGAAACCAGAGACAGAGAAGGGTAACAACAATCAGAATTTATTAGATCGCTCCTCTGTGTCAGGCACTGTACTTGGCTCTGGAGATACAAAGACTAAGATGAAATTGTCCCGGCTCTCAAGGAACTTATTAGCTACTGGGGGAATATTAATGTATATAGATGAGTAAATTTCAAGAAATTTCAAGGGGAAAAATCAGTCACACCTGGGAGAAAGAAATTAGAAAAGGTCTCTGGTTGGAAAAGGATATTGTTTTTCATGTAGGTGAGAAGCTATAAAATAGGGGTTCTTAACCTGGAGTCCACGAGTTTATTTTTTAGAAAAAAAATATTTTCATAGCTGTTTTAAACACAACTGGTTTTCTTTGTAAGCCCATGTCTTTTGTTTTTATGCATTAAAAAATATTCTTCTGAAAGGATGGCCAAGAGTCTACAACACAAGAAAGATGAAGAACCCCTGCCTATAAAGAGACCAAATATGCTAGAAATCTTACAAAGGAAGGAAGATAATAGTCAGGAAAACACATCAGAGAGAATATGGGCAGGAAGACAGAAAACATACACATATACACAAATATAAATACATATACACATGCATACACATACATATACACAAATTTACATATGCATGCACAATACGCATGTATACATATGTGCGTGCATATCCATATACACACCCATATATATTCATTTTCACATATGCCCATACTCCTGAACATACATTCATGCATACATGAAGCTAGGACTGCTCCTTCTCTCCATACATATTCAACTAGAATATTAGATGGTTTTCATGATTCTTTTTCTTCATTCTACGGGAAACTGACTGAGTCTCTTGTGGATGGAGCCCAGGTTGAAGGATTTCATGACATTTCTCTCTTCTCAAATGAATTGCATTGCATTAATGTCTTTTATGCTCTTAACCCAATTTTATAACTGAAAAGAAGGAAAGAACTGAACTCATAACATTCATTGGATTGAGAGCTGGAAGAACAATAGAAATCATCTAGTTTATGTGTTTTGTTTTACAGATGAGGAAACCTAGGGCTAATGGGTGACCCAAACTGCCCAAGTTGGCCCACACAAGTAAATAGTGGACCTAGAATTTGAACCCAGACACTAATTCAAAATCCAATGTCCTTTTTATTTTTTCTACTGATTTTTGCCTGGCTAATGGGTGGAAAAATAGATCTTTAAAGCTAAAACTTATATGGGTTTCTTTGAACAAAATCTTTGTAAAACCACACTTTAAAACAAGAAGATTGACAAGGAGAAAAGGAATTTAGTCAGAATTTCTAAAAAACACAAAACTAGTGCCATCATTTAAGTGGACAGTCAACAAGATATATGGTGATTCAAAATAAACCAAAAATTTTTCTCACAGCCTATAATTTTGTTCCTTCTTTCATTCATATTCTTTAATATTCTGGTGATTACAGTTCTTTCTTTAAATTAAGAAGTTTATTTATGAGTCTTCTGACCAATTCTGAGTCAAATCATTAAGTCTGAGCTGAAAGCTAATAATAGTTACATTTTCAATATAGGGGAAAGGAGGAAAGCATTTATATAGCATCTACTCAGTGCTTAACACAATGCTAAGCATTTTTTAAACAAATATTATCTCATTTGATTCTCATGACAGCCTTCCAAGGTGGGTACTATTATGATATCCATTTTACAATTGCAGAAATGAAGACAAACAGAGGTGAAGTAACATGCTAATTAAGTGTCTGAGACTGGGTTTGAATTCAAATGTTTTTTACTCCAGCCCAACACTCTATCTACTGTGCCATCAGCTTTTCAGTGGTTCTCCCAGCAGGTCAAAACTCTTTTAACTTTATTTAATATATAAACATTTTAGCACGCAAAGTTCTCTCCCTCACCAGTCTATTTCAAGTGATGCCAGAATAATATTGTATATTAAAAAGATATAGTCTTTTGAGGGAATACAGAAACCAGAGGGAGAAATATTATGAAGAGAATTTATATGAAAATGTACAGTGACACAAATTGAAGCAATATTTACTTGAGCACATACTACAAGCCACTTGTACAAAAAGATGGAAAAGAGATGACTCTAGAAACAGACTTGGTATGATGCTAAGATATAGTGAGAGTATCTTTAATTATACAGATGTATACTGAAGTCTCTCTCCAGACTTGAAAAAAAATCATTTCTTTTCTTTCCTAATTGATGAATTCTTCCTTCCAAAGCTGGAAGGAGTAATAGAAGGAACTGCTGTTTCAGGACTGATACTTGACTCACCAAAAATTGGTTGTTAGGGCAGAAATTAAAGGAATAGTATGGGGAAATTACTGCCCTCATCTTGAAATTAGTAAGATAGAAGGAAAAGGAAACCTGGATATAGCTTGATTTGCACTCTACATTCTTCAATGGCACATTAAAGGGATCAGATAAAGAATTGGTAAAATCTAATAAACTAAAATGGCTATTGACAGAGGGTTCCTCATTTCATTTATTCAAGAGCCATAAAATGTCAGAGACATTTTATAACATATATATATAGCCTAGGAAGAATGGGAAGGCATCATAAATGAAATTCTCAGAGACAAAGAGAAACAATTCCAATAAAGAAGAAAATTTGTCCAAAGACAACTATATCAGTAGAAATGATGAACAGGATGGATGCTTTCAGAAAAATCTGGAAAGACTCATATGAACTGATATAATGTGGAGTGAGCAGAATCAGGAGAACATTATGCATAGTAACAGCAATATTTTTACAATGATCAACTTTGAATGACTTATCTGTTATCAGAGATACAATAATTTAAGACAACTCTAAAGAACTCATTATGAAAAATGCTATCTACCACCAGAGAAGAACTGATAGAAGCTGAATACAGATGAAAACATATCATTTTTTCACTTTATTTTCTTCATGATTTTTTTCTTGCATATGTGTTATGTGTCTTCTTTGACAACATGATGAATATGTAACTATGTATTATTGTATGATAGCACATGTATAACATATCAAATTGCTTACTTCTCTGGGATGGGGAGGGAAAGGAAGGAATTTGGATTGCAAAAAAATGTCAGACAAATGTTTCTACAAGTAATTGGGGAAAAAATATAAGAACATTTTATTGGTGGGGAAAAAAAGAGATTTATGTCATCCAATGGGAAACTCATTGACCAGCTTTATAATTCTCAGTCCTATTAAGATTATGAGTTCAATTTTCTCTTGACTTTGAAGAACTATGAACTATAAAACTATAAAAAAGAAGGAATGGGGGTACTGAATTTTAAACTCCTTGAGGGCAGGGCCAATGCATTATTTTTTCTTTGTATTTCTTTTACTTAACCATAAAATATCCTTTACATATATTCCAAATTAGAGAATCCTTTTGGGACTTGCAAACCTAAATAAAATGATAAACTACCTGGAAAAAAATCCATCAGCAAAGCAAACAAATAATGCAAACGTTGCAGTGTTTGAGTGTAGTAAGGCACTGGGAACCTTCCTTGGATGATTCAAAAAGGAACCAGAATAATGTTACAGACTACAGACAGGGGATTACTGATTTCATTCAGTAAAGAGTCATGTTCATCATGGTTTGAAGTAATTAATGATACTTCTCCTTTTCTGTAGACAGAATCTAACTAATTGTCAAGTGATAGATTTACCTTACTATAAGAAGATCCCATTAACACATAGTTTTCTTATCCCTGAAAAAAACTTGATCCTCTTGTCTCATTTCATTCAAAATCTATGCTTTCAATAATGCAATTGATCATTATGATTCAGGTGTTATACTAGGCAATGAAGCTATAAAGACAAAAATGAACCACTCCTGGTACCTGAGGGCTTATATTCCATTTGAAAGAAACAACATATACACAGATAATTAAGTATAAAATATGGAGAAAGTAAATGCAAAATCATTTACCCAGGATGGAACAACTGCTAGAAGAATCATAACTGGCACTGAATGTTCTTGAATGAAGTTTGGGATTCCAAAGAGGAGGAGATGAGGAGAAAGTTCATTCCACATACTACGAACATCCTAGAGACTCAGGAATCTCCATAGCCTTAGAAGACCCTCTTTGGAACTTCTAGTCATTGCAGAAATCTGAAGCATTCTTTAAAGCCCATATCAAATGTCACTTCCTCTATGAAATCTTGCCTGCTCTACCAAGTTAGTAATGTCCTACCTTCCATGGGACCTTGAATCCTTGTTAATTTTAATTTAGTTACTTGAGAGTACCTAGAGTACCTGAACTTAGCCTTAAATTGTAGCTATTTTGGTATGTACTGTATCATCCTACTAGATTAAAACCTCCACAAGAGCAAAGACTACATATTTAGCTGATATTTACATAATGTTTTAAGGCTTATAACATCCCTTTAAATCTATTCTCTCAATTGATCCTCCTAACAGGTCTGTGAAAGAGGGGAGATGGGAATGGCTCATGATTTAATGAGTTACAGAGTATTGAGCCTTTGTTTGTGACTTTTGAGAGTATCTTCTGTTGCTTGGAAATTTTTGGACTCAAATTCCAGGAAAGAAGAGAGGAAATTTCCCAGGCAACACAATTCAGGAATTTCAGGAATCTAGCTGTCAGGACCAAGAAGGCTATTTCCTGATTAAGGAGCACCAAAGAGGCAAATGATAATGTTGGTTGGATCCTGCAAATTAATATAAGCCCTTACAATATAGACTGAAATAAGCCAATGTTGGACAATTTTAAATAATGCTGATTATACCATCCATGTCATTAGTTCTGAGAAGTAAAATGACTCAGTGCATAAGCCTTTTTAAATCAGGAAGATCTGGGTTTAAGACATGTTAACAGGCACTCACTACCTCTGCAACCATGGACTAATTACTTAAACTCTGGGGACCTCGGTTTTCTCATCTGTAAAATGAAAGTAATGCTAATGCTTTGTTGTATCTCCTTAATAGAATTGTTATAAAGCTTAAATGAGATTTATATATGCCTATGTGTATTTATATATATATATATATGCATAAATATGTGCCACTTTAATGTATTAATACACATACGAGCACTTTATTGTCCTCTATAAATATTTATTATTGTGATTTGTTTGGGGGCTGCTGATACTCCCTTCTGATATCCTTCATATGACTTGCAACAATTGTTACCATTTTGTTGACTGATTAGCCAGTTAACTGGTTGGTTGATTTTTAGAATCTATGTTTGAGCGTAGCACCATTTGTGGAGTTTAATCTATCCCTCCTCCTCTCATATCATACTGAATAATTATTGGGAAGCAATAAAATTCAGATGGAAGGGAATAACCATATTTGTAGCTATTGTGCTTAATCAGACAGATATTTAAAGATTATACATGTTTATTTTATTTTCTATTACCTTATTAATATTATTTTTTAAACATTTAACTTCTGGGTTAGAATCGATACTATCAAAACAAGCCAGAAGAGCAGTAAGGGTTGGGCAAAGGGGCTTAAGTGGCTTACCCAGGGTCACCCAGCTAGGAAGTGTCTGAGATTACATTTGAATCCAGGACCTCCTGTCTCTAGGCTTGGCTCTTAATCCACTGAGCTATCTTGCTGCCACTATTTTCTATTACTTTAGAAGGATAGGTTTAAAAAAGAATGTACTAAAATCTTTAATTCATAAAATTAAAATTTAATTAATTAAAATTAATTAATCTAATTAATGGAGGCAATGAAACATTCTAGGTCTGTATCATTATCTTTATGTCTTTAGCAATCTTGTAAATATCAGGTTTTTTAAAAAATGAAAACAGCAATTTAAAAAATTAAAACACTTATCTACCTCTCAATAATTAATGCTCTGAAATTACTAAAAGGATCACTTCTTATACTACAGCCACTTTAGAGATGAATGTTCTATTCAAAATAGAAAGTTGAATATATAGTGCTTTGATGGATACCAGAACTGAAGTGGATAATGGGAGTTTAATCTGGGAAACAATTACAATTACACACTTAGTCTTGGGATTTAACTAATGGTATCAAATGTATCTTTCTTCTCTCTCCCCGCTAAGAAAGTAGAGTAGAGAGTAGACGTCTGCGCAGAAATTATTTGTTGATTCATTTAGCAAAACCCTTCACTAATTGTCTGCTGACATTTTGGATCCTGTATCAAAGAAACTAGAGAGAAAAGGTCGATTCCAGCCCTTCTTGTGAATGTTCTCACCAAAGAGAAATAGAAGGATGACTTTTTCAGTAATGCCTTTGCTTGCTCCAAGATCCAGTCACTATGAACATCACCTACTTTTACTATGTCTGATGACTTTTTTTTGTAGTACTTTCAGGCTGCTCTCTGGACATTGTTATCCAACGCCTCCTGACTCCAAGCTCCCTCTCCAACCAAGTGCTCCACTTGTAGGAAACTGAGCTCCTGATTTGTGAGAACCTTCCTTAGTTAATCAGACCCAGACTCAAAATGCTGTTTTCTAAATGTTTTCATATCATACTGTAGCATGTCTTCCATTCTCATTCTTTCCACCTCTAGCTCTGGAAACAGTAATTAAATGAATACTATTATTCCTGCTAATAACAAGGAAATCAACTGTCCTATGGCTTTCCTTACCATCCCTGTGATTTCCTAGACAAAATACTCTCTTCCTGGAAATCTCTCTTCCAGTCTACCTGTTGCTTTCTCCTGTTATAATTTAAATTCTTTAAGTATACCAATTGGCTTGTTTTGTCTTTGTTTTGTATTTGAACTCTCATTTGAATATTGGCACCCTATTTGGTACACAGTAAGCACTTTACAAATGCTTTTTTAATAATTCAAATTTTCATTGAGATATCACCAAACAATGAAAGTACAACTTATACAAGTCTCATATAGGCCAACATATTATATAGTTTGGCTGTTGGGGTCCAAGTAACCTTGAACTTAATAGAAAAGCATACTCTTCCTCGAACTTGTTTCAAAATTTTGCTTCTTTTCTATTTCTCCCTCACTGTGATTTTTCTTTCCAGTAGTGAGAAGGTAAAAGTTAGCAGCCAGTCTGAGTTCAGTGATTCAGTTTTTTTTTGTAATTTACACTTGCTTTGTATTAGTTTTGTGCTTTAGCTACTATTTGTACAATTAACATAAGGAGCTTTTAAAAATATATATATATTTTCACTTCCTAAGATAATTAAAATGATTATTTCAGAATTTTCAAAACAATCTGATTTCTAACAAAAATATTTTCTTTATTTTAGCAAGCAATATATTTTAGGAAGGAAAAATATCTGATTATAACTTTTTGTAAGTCATGTTACTCACAAAGTTTTGCTTTTATTTTAGAGGCTCTCTTTCTGCTAATTCATACTTTCTGGTTATCATTAATTTTTCTCTGCTATGATGAACACTGAATTCTATAGTAACTTTGTATTTTCATCACCCATCAGGCCAATGATATTCTCAAATGTAGTAACAGGGTAATATAATTTGCCACTGGTGCATTTTTTATAGATTCTAGTAAAGGAACAATGTGAGATTCCGTAAAGTTCTCTTGTGCTCTCTGTTGGCATTAAATTTTAAATGACTCTGTTGCTATCATAAGACACATTGCTGTGGGGCCATAAAACTGGTCATAAACCCATGTTGTCTCTGGAACATATTAGCTCTAACATCCTGAATTCCCATCATCTCATTGATTTGTTGCCCGTCATTATAACCTAACAAATTGTTGTAACCAGAATAATAGGCCAAAATGATGTGCTATACAATTTATACTTCAAGGTTCCTAGATTTCATCCCTGTGAGTTTTACCTCTATCAATACATATTAGAGTTCCTTAGCTTTAGTTTTCATGAGTCTTGTTATCCAGAAAAGTCACTCCTTTGCCATTCTTGTACTGATGAATCTCTTCAAACTTAGCCAGGTTGATACTGGGATAATGGACATCCATTTCCTCACAAAGTTTATACTTGAAATCTTTGAACTAGGAGTTTGCTAAGGTTTGTGTTCTTCTGGAATAGCCTTTCAAAATCACAGGCAATCTTCATGTCATGATAAAGTACCAGGGTAGAAATTAAATGTTAACATAAGATAACAAATTAGGGTTAGATGGTTACAGTTAGAGGTCACCCAACCCGGTCTTTTTAACTTTAAAGTTAATAGTACAGGGGAAAAGGTATTTCTGAATTTATGAAATGGTAAGAAAATCAGAGAAATTCAAAGTTACAAGGGACCTCAAAGACCACGTAGACCATCCAACTTGGTCTACCCTCTCAGATTTGTGAGCTCCTCAAAAGCTGTCTTTTACCTTTCTTTGTACCCAAGAGAAGTGTCTGGCACAGTGTAGTCATTTAATAAGTGTGGACTCACTGAAGGAATGATTATAACATCCTCAACAAGTTTTTATAGAGCTTCTCCTTGAAGAATTTTGGTGAGAAGGAATCTGTTCTTCCAGGGGAGCTGATTTGTCTTAGGTTTGCCTCTAAATGCAAGGAAACATTTTTTATTAAACTGAACCAGCAACTTGTCAGCAACTTCTACCCAAGGTTCCTAGTTCAATCCTTGGAACCAATGAGGAAAAAAACTAATCCCTTTTCCATATGATGGCCCTTTAAATATGTTGGATAACAAACTCATAAAAACCATATATACAGAAGTATTGTAATCTCTAGTTGTCTTGCTGACTCTCTACAACCTTTGCCTGCTCTTAGTCCATTAATTTTATTCTTAATTTAAAGATTGTTATTATTTTTATCATTACTGCTATCCTAGCACCAGGGCAAAAATGTATCTCAATTCTGAGGTCAAAATAAAGCACTATTATTGCTTAGATGACTTTCCACCAGAATAAAGAGAACATCAAGATTAAGGTACAGAGTGGGATTGGATTTTGACATGAGGAATTGTACATTTTTGAATTATTACTAAATTATAACATTTCTGATATTTTGGGATTTCAATGTACAACTTCTCATTCAATTAATTTATTGGTTGTATACAGAATAATAAATATAAATAACATAATATTAATGTAACATAAACATGTATAATTAGATGACTATCTCTAAATATATGCATTGCCCTGAAAATTAATCTTTAAAGAGGAATATATGTGTATAGAGATAAAAACATGTATATCTATACATATAACATACAAATACATATATGTGTATATGTATCTTTATTGAGAGAATATATATATGTATATGTAGGGAGAGAGAATATATCTCTATATATGCAGAGTGAGAGAGGGAGACAGAGAGAGAGAAAATAGCAATTATTATACACTATAATCAAGTTTTACAAAAGCCATATATGGAGGTGAGGGGATGGAGTCTATATTTATACCAAGACAATTAATAATACTGCAACTCAGAAGCCTCAAGCTCAAGATACACAAGCCACAGCCTCACCAATAGCAAGCTTCACACATAATCTCTTTAAGATTCAGTTTCCTTACCTGTGAAATGTAAAACTAATATTTGTAGTACCTATTTTTCATGAAGTGTTAAGGCAGAACACTAACAGAAGTGACCATAGCCATATTTAGCTATAACTGAACATGTTTATAGTGGGTACAGTCTAGAACAGTCCAGACTCTGACCCATCCCATGTAGAAGTAGTGGAAGTGAGTCCTGGGACAGGGATACACAATAGTAATTCCATCTTGTTTTGGGTTAGAGATGGTGAAGCAGAGATTGCAGTTGACATAGGGAAAAAGTATGCCCCCTGTAGATATTAGCATGCTGTAGAAAAGCCATATTTACCTTATACTAATTATATCTCTGGATATAATTCTTATTATATTAAGATAGAATAGGAAAAGCTTGTGATAAAATCAGTGATACACCTTAAATGAAGAAGGCATTGGTGTAAAAAATGATAGAAAACATGATATAAATATAAAATATGAAAGACACTTCTCACTTTTTATTAAATGTTGTGTTAGGATTTTTTGTCTAAAGACAGTTGAGTGTGGGTTTTTATGTATGCATATATACAGAGATTTTTTTTTAATGGGCATGCAAAAACTCATAGATTTCCATTTTCCTATTCAGACTCACTGTGCTTTTATGTGAGGCTTTGTAGATGAGGCTAGAGTTCTTGCCACATTTGCAGACACACTGCAGTGAGTAAATCTGATCTCTGACAGGATCTCTCCAGAGACTTCTAGATATTTTAATATGAAATGAAGAGTGAGATAATTTCCATGGTGAACCCAATTTGCCTTTGTGTCCCTACCAAGGCGTGTAATAATATTCATTCATGGTAGATTAATGGTCTTATTTGTTTTATTGTTCAGGAAAAAATGAGATAAATAATAGGCAATATCTCAGGCAGCTGATACACAATTCAATTAGTTCCAGCATGACTGTTTCTGTGATCTCTTAGTGAGTTCAAAATGCCGATCCAAACTATCTACTACCCAACAAAAGAATAGGTTTCTTTTTAGTTTTAATTTCAAGACTCAAAAATGTCATAGAATTATTCCTATTCCTTGTTTGTTTTTTAAGGGAGAGAGAAAGAAAGAATTGGTGTAATAGCAAGCTCTTCTGCCAACTGCAATGCACATTAGCATTACTGAGGCTGGTGTGAGGTGTGACTCGAGTGACAGAACTTCATGTTCCTGAGCTTGCAGTCTCTGACATGGATAAGATTCTCATAATGATTGTCAGAATTCCCCTGTAGGCTAAGACATGTAGTGCCACCAAGCTGCCATGACAATGGCTTTCCTCGTGTTCTAAGTGGCAGAAAACATCAGTGGTAAACTGAAGGTGGCTAGGAGGGGATGAGAACCAGAAATATGTTAATGGAGATGTCTGTCAGCTATGACTTCCTCTTCATAGAAGGCCAACTGATCTTAAGGCTTATAACAGCTTTTTGTAACTGGATTCAGAACACAAATGATTAGAGAATTTAGAGCTTGGAAGGTACATTAGAGATCACCTAATCTCCATTCCTCCCTGTCCCCATTTGTACAGATTAAGAAATGTATTTCTACAGAGTGTTATAAGGAAAAGGTAAGTTATAGTAAGAGATGATGGATGCAGAGGATAAAAAGGTAAAGTGATATGTCCTTGGTCATACAGAGAATAGGTTGCCAAAGCTGAGGATTTGAACCAAGACTCTAATTCAAAATCTAGAACCTTAAAAAAATACATTCCTTTTCTTACATCATCTATTCTATACCAAGTTGTGTTCAATCTATCCTCCCAAACATCTCATATACATTCCCTTCTTTCAGCTCACATGGCTACCCCATCATCTCTTACCTGCATCAAGGCTCTCCTTTCTCTAATCCAGTGATTCCCAAAGTGGGCACCACTGCCCCCTGGTGGGTGCTGCAATGATCCAGGGGAGCAGTGATGGCCACAGGTGTATTTATCTTTCCTATTAATTGCTATTAACATTTTTAAAAATTCATTTCCGAGGGCTAAGTAATATTTTTTCTGGCAAGGGGGTAGTAGGCCAAAAAAGTTTGGGAACCACTGCTCTAATCCATCCTACACACACCTGCCAAAAGATGTCCCTTAAGTGCAAGTCTGCTGATGTCACTCATCTATAATAGGGTACTATAATTGCTAGGATCAAGTGGCAGTTCTGTTGGCCTTTAGGGTATGTGGTTCAATCTACCTTTCCAGACTTATGAGATATTTTACACATTACAATCCAGGCAAATTGATCTTCCTGATCTTCATATTGTTACATCCCATCTTCTATCTCTTGACTACTAAGTACTCTTTCTAGGGCTCAAATTTATTCCCTTCTCACTTCTGCCTCTTGGAATTCCAGGTTTCCTTTAAAGCTCAGTTCTAATACCACATATTGATTCTAAGGCAGAAGGTAAATGAAATAAATCAAAGGGTCTCAATTACTTATTTGGTCACATAGGCAGCTTAGTGGTTAGAGAACCAATTCTCAAAAGAAGTCCTGGTTCAAATCTGGTCTCAGAAACTTGCTGTTTATATGACCCTGAGCAAATCACTTAATCTCAATTGTCTAGCCCTTACCACTCTTTTGCCTTGTAATCAATATCAATTTTAAGAGAGAGGTAAGGGTTTTAAAATTTTAAATTAAAAAAAAAAACAAGACTTCTACCAGTTTACTCTCCCTCCTCCACATCTGCTAGAGCCTCCTTCTAATATTAAGCGCATATATATATATATATAAATATTTGTATATGAACATTCTTAAAATCATTGGGTCCACTAGGATAGGGTGGAGGGTGGTGGAGCCATGACAAAGATAGCCAATGAAAGAGTTGCTCCCTTGTTCACAGGACACTATATCTCAGGTGCCTGATTGACCCATTGCTAAACTCATGTCCAGGAGTTGGTGCTTCCCCCATGCTCAATGGCTAGGCCACTGGGGACTCTTCTGATCTCTTGAATTCTCTTCAAGAGCCATTTGTAGACCCCCTAAATCTTAGTAGCTTCCCTCTGAGATTACCTCCAATTGATCATATGTGTATCTATGTGTGTGTATACATATACATACATACACACATACTGTTTGAACCAAGTTGTTTGTATATTGTCTCCTCCATTAGATGATGAGCTTCTTGAGAACAGGGATTGATTTTTGTTACTTTCTTTGGGTCCTCAGAGGTTATCATAGTGCCTGACACACAGTAGAAGCTTAATAAATGTAAGTTGCTTTATCACAAAGCCCTGTACCAAATAACAGAAGGCACAAACAGGAGACATCCTCATCTAAGACACAGGCTTGCTTTAAAAGTCCATGCAGCTATCAAGCCCAAGAGCAAGTTGAGGGTAGAAAGGTCATTTTTCTCCCTCTTCTCCCCTAACCTGTGACAAATTGTTGTTATATCTGGTGGCCGGTTAGGAGGAGTTTCTTTTTTCAAGTGGATACTCAATTTCATTTCATCAGTCTCTTAAAAGGTCTATCATCATCATGCATTAAACTGAAATGAAAATGTTACAGAATCCCTGCAATTGCTCTGATGTGGTAGAGTGAGTCCTCTATTCCTGGCTCTCCAAGCATCCTGATGAGTTGTCAGGCAGAGGGGAATATGCATGCTTGAGTGATGGGACCCCTATTGGTCAGTTCCTCCTTGCCCTTATACGTTGTTTCATGCCATAGAATGAATGTTCCTTGCAGGCAGAGAAAATTTTATTTTTTTCATTTATATACCCATATTTTAGCCCAAAACCTAATACATAGTAAGTACTTAATAAATACTTGTTGTATTGATAGTTCACTAAATAGCTGTATTTAAATATATCCACATAGTCATTTTAACTTTTTAAAAACTCTTTCACAGTGCTTGCTTTGGCAGCACATATACTAAATTTGGAATAATACAGAGAAGATTAGCATGGTACCTGCACAAGGAAGTCACAAATTCATGAAGCATTCCATGTTTGTTTGGTTTTTTTTATTGCGCATGTAAAATCTTATCAGATTACTTACTGTCTCAAGGAGAGGGGAAGGGTGAGAGGGAGGGAGAGAATTTGGACTCAATGAAATTTTAAAATGAATGTTAAAAATTGTTTTCAGATGTAACTGGGAAAAATAAAAGATTATTTTTTAAACCTTTCACATCTTTTATCTCGCATAGTTATGAGGCAAAGAACTTAAAATTTATTATTCTTATAAAAACTGAGACCTAGAGACATTAAATCACTCCCACAAATTTATATAATAAGTCAGTAACAAAGTAAGTTTGGCTCCTACTCTACTGATATTTAAGTAGAAAGAGCTGTAGTTTGAAATCACAATTTTAACATCTTAATGGCAGCATTTCTAGTAATGGTTCCCCAGCACTGATAAAAGCCCAACTCTCCAGTTGTGCAAAAGGTTGTCATTAAATCATTTCCACTAAGGATCAAAACAAAATAGATCTCAATTCTTTTTTATTAAAAAATGTGCAACCCTTTAGATAATATGCAGAGGATTGCTTTGAAATAAAATATTGTTAAATGTTAAGAGTATCACAACCCCAAAGAGATGATGTGACCTTTTTGAAAATAACAATCCCAAAGACTCATACTAAGCTAATATTGTAACTCATATAAAGACTCATAACTAATCTTTTTAAAGATGTATAAGATTGTTTCCAGATACTGTCTCACTGCTTCAAAAAATAAATAAACAAATAAAACCATACACACAGAAGAAAAAAAAACCCAGAGGAAGGAAGTGACTATAATCAGCCTATATTTAATGTATGATAGAAAAGAAAATGGAGGCATAGGGCAGCTAGCTGTCATATTCACAAACAATAACCAGCAGAACCAGGAATTGAGAAAGAGCCCAGATTTTCCAACTTCTGGCTCAGGGCTTCATGGAATAAACAGTCTCCACTCTCCTTCTGTTATGAGTTGTCATGAACTATGAATATTCATAAGATGACATTTTTCATCCCAGCTGAAGCTCTACATATCCCCAGCAAAATTCCCCATTTTATTCCTCGGAATCCCAAGGAAAGATATACATTTTTAAGGGTTTCAAAGTTTGAGTAACTTTCAAAAGGAGGAAGCAAATGTAAGAGGGGTAGCTTTGAATTCCTGTTTATTGACATAGCATAAAGCATCTGTTATTGCGAAGCATAAATATTATTGATGCTAGACAAGGATTCAACCTTCCACACTCCTGCTAAGCCATTTAATACACAGGGATTTAATAATCAACAAGACCCAGTTTTGCTAATTAGTCCTATGCCCACTGAATATGGCTGCTTGATTATCTCCAAGCCTTTAACTTCTAATTATTTACAGAACATTTAGTCTAGGGCAGAGAGACCATTAAGAAGACTCATGACCTTCAAGCCCCCTGACAAGGAGTCCTCCCAGCAGGGGGAGCCTGAAACAGGCCTTCACATAGCAAATTGCTGTGTTATTTCTTCTAATATCCCTGTATAACAGAGAACTTAATTATTTCCCAGTCATGTGACCAGGGACATAGCTTTCATGAATTGCTGGTTCTCTTGTTTTTGTTTCTCATAATAACCAAGTTCCTCATTATTACCTTCCCTCCACCTGCATTTGCTGACAAGTGCTTTTTTTTTTCTTTTAATGCTGCATCTAAAAGTTACAGTCTTAAGATTTAAAAGCTGATGTTTGCCAGATGGGAAAACTCTGGCTAAGTGAATAGAAAACTGGCTTTGGAGTCAGAAGATCCAGATTCAAATTTCTTCCTCTGACACTTTTTAGCTGTATGACCTTAGGTATGTGTAACCATATCTGAATGAAACTAGCCAACCTCAATGCTCCTAATTCTCTCTAAGGCTTTTAATTTACAAAGGTTTGCTGATTTTCATAAGAGATAGGGGTTTTTGTATTGAGGAATTACCCCCACTCATGAAATCACTGATCTGGACACAAACAAACAAATTTGTCATAGAGCCCTTTTTCTGTAAGAATTTGGAGGTTTAGTGTGTCTATTTATGATTCCTGGCAGTTAATTCTAAGGAGAAAGAAAAAAAAGAGAGACAGAGACAGGGAGGGAGGAAGGAAGGAAGGAAGGAAGGAAGGAAGGAAGGAAGGAAGGAAGACAGGAAGGAAGAAAGACAGAAAGAGAAAGAATAAAAGGCTATATCTTTAAGAGCTAATAGTCAAGGAGCAACTGGGTGGCTCAGTAGTTTGAGAGCCAGACCTAGAGACTGGAGTTCCTGGGTTCAAATCTGGCCTCAGACACTTCATAGCTGTATGACCTTGGGCAAGTCACTTGACCCCCATTGCCTAGCCATTATGGCTCTTCTGCCTTGATTCCAAGGCAGAAGATAAAGGTTTTTAAAAAAAAAGAGCTAATACTCAGGTATTCTGAAGATCTTTATTATTTTTATGCTCTCTCTTCCTAAATTCTGCTTCATTCTAATTAACCATCCTTCTAATTCTAAACCTAGTACCAGGAAAAAAAAGTTCTATATAGGGAAGCTGGAGGATATAGCTTTACAGACTGCCATTCATAGCAAGTTCCAGGGCTGAGGGGGGCATTAAATATGCTAGTGTTTTGGCAACCACAAGTTCCGCAGCAGCAAAATATGTAGCCTGACATCTTTGGGCATGGTATGGGGGTGAAGTTTGCTTCTTCACACCACCCACCACCAAAACACTAGCAGTCATCTCCTTGGAAATGTTCACTCACACACACACACACACACACACACACACACACACACACACACACACACATGCTTGGGTGTTTATATTATGGTACTAAAAGGGGAAAAAAAGAAACAGAGGAATTGAAATGTTTCTTTTTAGATCTAGGAAGTTAGTGTTATTATTTTTCTAATCAACAACAATATGGTACACTCAGTATAACATATAAAAGAAAAGAAATACCCTCTTATCATGGAAAAGTTCAGCCAAGGCACTAAAAGCTCACATCTGACTGTGTCAGAGAAACCCACTGGCTTTTTGATGATGAATGGCTGAACAATCACACTCCTTAAAACGCATTGATGGTTCCCGGGGTTTAGATCAGAAGAAGGCCTTGAAAAAACTGGGATGAGCTGAGTATACAAGTCATTTACTGGTTATCTCCTGCTGAACAAAGTAGTCCCTTTCCTCAGCTTGGGGCCTTTATTTCCTTCTGTATTTTCTATGGGGAGATAAAATGGAAAGATGTACACTTTATCAGGGGAAATGAGAATTGGTTCTGTTGACGTCCACATATCTTCTTTCTGTCTGTTTTCTATTAAAAAAAAAACAAAACAAAACTTTGAAGAGGTAGCCTTAGCTTTATGTGTGAATAATTATATATTTGTACTTAATAGATGTATGTGTGTATAAATGCAGTATATGCAACAGTAAGCCAATACAGAACAATTATGTCTAATGTTTAAGGAAGATGCAAATGTCCCAAACATCTACTTAAGGTATTAAATAACTATAAAAACAAAACAGAACATGTGATGGAATAATTTGTTCATTAAATCAGAAAATATGTAAAGAGAGCTATGCTAAAGGAAAGGAACTATATACTGAAAGAGATACAAAGATAAATAAGACAGTCACTAACCTCAAAAGTTTACAGCTTTACTTGCTTTAAAAAAAAGTGTTAAATTTGGGAATTAGTTTATTTCTTAGTTTAAAGTGTACCTCCATTTACTAGCCATAACATTCAAAATGAGCTTTTTAACCTCCTGAAGCCTTAGTTTCTTTGTCTGTAAAATGGAGATAATAATAACTTTACTGCCTATCACACAAGATTGCTCTTAGGGTAGCAATTTTCAAGCTTTTGAAGTGCTAAATAAACGTGAGTGATGATTGTTTGTAGTAGAATTTTTTAGCAACCCAAGAGGGTCATCACTCAATAATCTGGACTCTCGAGGTCGACTGCATAATAGTAGGAAGGTGATAATTTAGAGTGATGCAGGTACTTATTTATTCTGGTCAAGGCAAATTGCATAACATGTCTCCTTTTATAGAGGTTTTTTGGGTAGCATTCATAAGATAAACATTATTCCAAGTAACATCATATGAAACAGAAAATAAAGATGGCTGTTCATAAAACACAGGTGGTTACACAAAAAAATAATAGTACATTTATAAGAGAAAAACATATCTTCTTAGGTATAGAACTAGAAAAGCAATTAATTGCCTGCTAAGAGCTGGTCTCCCCTGAATGAAAGAAATTTGCCTGATGGACTGGATAGAGAGGAGAACTTCCCCAGGACTCTGGAATCCTCCCCCTTCAGTAGCTAAGTTTTTTGATTGACATGAGAGGTAAAAATGAAGACACTGAAGGAGACAGATGCAGTAACTGTGTCCTTCAGCTCACGTAGAACAAAAGAGCTAAAGACAGAGTACCTTGGGTTCATGGTGGGTGGCAATCTTTGGCTACTTCTCTCTCCCATTGTTATCAGCTGTGACTGGAAACATATTAATATGGTCAGTGAAGCTGGGAAGTCAGGTAGATAAAGTAGGTTGTTCCCTATCTAATATGATTGAAGAGATGCCAAAAGACTTGCATATTCAAGAGCCCTTCCTGCGTCTGCCTGTCTTTGGGATTTGAAAACCCAGTATTGGAAATTCATTCCTTTGGATTAATTGCCTCCCTCTTTTGGAATGTCAATAAGTCCAAAGAGCAATAATGATTAAATATCATTAGTCATTAACAATTCAAAACAATTAGTTGAAATGATCAATAACTGAAAATAAAATATTGAAATAATGAAGGAAAATGGCTTGTGGTTTTGATTTCAGAGAAAGCTTAGAAAAAAAAGTATTTAGAGGCAGTTAGGTAGTATCTTGATAGCTCACCTGCCCTGGAGTCACAAAGACCTCAGTTCAAAAACTATCTCAGACACTACCTGTGTGACCCTGGGTAAGTTGCTTATGCTCTATCTGCCTTTTTTATAATTTGTAAAAATATAGATAATAATAGCACTTACCTCTTAAAGTTGTTCTGTGTATCAAATGAGATAATATTTATGAAGTGCTTTGCAAACTTAAAAGTGCTATATAAATACTATCTACTTACTATTCAGAAGACTGGCAAGTCAGGCACTGAGAACTGGAATGAGGATTCTGATTCCATTAAATGTGTGAAGGATTGGGGAAGGTATCACAAGGAGACAGTGTGATCATAAAAGAAAGTAAGAACCTATATTTCTATAAAGCTTCAAAATTTACAAAAAGACTTTCCCTATAATAACCCTGTGAAGTGATAAATATTGAGCGTATTATTATCTCCCACTTTACAGATAAGAAAATTGAGACTCAAGAGATATGAAATACTAGATTCACACAGATAGAAATCATCAGGAGAAAAGATTTAAACCCAAAAAACCCCTGATACTAAATCCTATGCTCTTTAGGTCCTCCCTGAAAACTTATACTCAGAAATATTGGCTTTTTCTGTCATATCTTGGCCAACAAAGGGTGGGATGATTTGTTTGTCTGAGAGCTCTGATCAGATTGTCGAGACAACTGTTGTTCTTTAATCATAATCCTAAGGCTATGTAGGTAAAGGGAAGAGTTGTAGGCTATGTAAGTAAAGGGAAATCTGACTAATTTAACTACTTGTTATTAGATATTGCTGCAGAATGTCCATCTCCTTGGCATGGGCACTTTCTCTACTGGTACAGGTTACCATGCTAAGAAGTCACCATTCTGGTCCTAGCAAGTCTCCAGAGAGGCTCCACTTAGGACCCTGGAGGATTCCAGGTTTTTTGGTTGTGGATATTCTACAATTCCCTTTGGAGTCCTGCCAAATGGCAGTTCTGCTTATTTCTCAGATATTTAGTGACATGTGACTCTAGGTAAGTCACTTAATTCCTTGCTCCTCAGAAACTTCATCTGCAACATGATGGAGATGGAGTCAATGGCCTTTAATGTCTCTTCTAGCTCTAAATCTATTTTCCTGAAAATTAAAATGTAATGAGCAAAGAAGCATTTTCACGTGTTTCATTTTTTTTCAAAGTCCTTACTTTCTATCTTAGAATAGATACTGAGTATTGGTTCCAAGGCAGAAAAAAGGTAAAGGCTAGGCAACTAGGGTTAAGTGACTCACACAGAATCACACAGCTAATAAGTGTCTGAGGCCAGATTTGAACACAGGATGTCCAATCTCCAGGCCTGGCTCTCGAACCACTGAACTACTTAAGCTGCCCTAATAAATAACTGAGGCTCTATCTGTTTCTTTTCGACAAATATTTATCCTTAGTAGTTTTCTTTTTAAATCTTTACCTTCTATCTTAGAATTAGCACTGAGAATTGGTTCCAAGGCAAAAGGGTGATAAAGGACGAGGCAATGGGGGGTTAAGTGACTTGTCCAGGGTCACATACTAGGAAGTATATCCAAGGCCAGAACTGAATGCAAGGCCTCCCATTTTTAGGCATGGCTCCCAATCCAATGATCCTAATCTACTTGCCCCCTTTTCCTCTTGATTATATCACCTAGCACAATGTCTTTGGACACTGTTAATACCCAGTTAATACTTACTAAAAGAAATAATATCTAACACACACTTTCATACAAAGATTCTGTAACAATTCCAAATCTCTTACATTAGTGCTTTTTCTACTTTTTATCATCTTTCTCACTACCAAATTACCTACAAAATATCGTAATCATTTCAGATGTTAGGATAAGATATTCAAAGTAATACACATAATAAAACAAGTAATTCTAGTGAGGAGTAATATTAATTACTTTTAGAAAGTACTTTTGGGGAAAAAACTTTGAGACAACATGGTAGAAGGACAATGGTGCTGAATTTGTGACCAGAAAACCTGAGTTTGAATTTACTTTGATATTTACTAGTTGTGTGATACCAGGGGAAATCATTTTATCTCTCTGAGCCTCAGTAGATCAGCTGCAAAATGGAGATAATAATCCTTGCATGCCCTTGATCAGAGGTTATTCCCCAAGACAGTAGTTCTTTCTTGTAGGATTGGCCTTCAACTTTGATGTATATAACTGGCAGGAACCTATTCATGTCTGTCACCTCATATGGAATATTCAGATCTTAGAGAAAAACTACTAGTGATGGTTCACATCTATAAAGTACAATGTGGTTTATAAAATGTTTTATTTTTTTAAACCCTTAACTTCTGTGTATTGGCTCCTTGGTGGAAGAGTGGTAAGGGTGGGCAATGGGGGTCAAGTGACTTGTCCAGGGTCACACAGCTGGGAAGTGTCTGAGGCTGGATTTGAACCTAGGACCTCCCATCTCTAGGCCTGACTCTCAATCCACTGAGCTACCCAGCTGCCCCCAAAATGTTTTATTTATGACGACATTGTTACTACCACTTAGTAGGTTGGAAAAACTGAGGCTTAGAGAGGTTAATAACTTGTCTAAAATCACTTTAGCTGGCTAAGCATTAGAACTGGTATCCAACCCCCCCAAAAGTCTCTAACATTCAGAGTTCTTTCTATTATAGTACTCCACATATCTCTGCAAAGCCATTGTGAATTTTTCATCATACTAATAAACTGCTGTACCAATATAGCTTTCTACATTGAATCGAGATGGTATATGCATGTTCTAGATGACTGGTCTTTCTTTATAACCATTTGATCTCACTTTGCCTAGATATAAATGAAGCATAAAATTCTTATGTACCCACTCATATTTAATGTTTAATGGTGACTGTCCTCCAAGTGACTTTCTAGTAACATTCTTACATCAATTTTTTAAAGATACAAAAGCATTTTCCTCATAATGGTTTATTATAGAGAAATATATATAAAATATTCATTAAAATGTGTACATTAAAACATTGAAATAGATGTATGTATAAAATTATACAAATAATTAAGAATATTCATTGCTATACAAATTATATATTTCTCAGATCTGACATTTGAATGTTTAAAGATAAAATGTAGATTTCCTGCAGAGATACAACACAGCCAGACTAGCTCTGAGTAAGAGCAAACATTCCTTTTACAGTTTCTATAAACATTGTTTGGGGGTTTCAATGTGTTAGGCAAAATGTTACATGATTCATGCTACCTCACAATATTTCCAACACATATGATGCTATCATGATATAATTATTAAACCAAATATTATATGTCTGTATTTGAAAATTACTATAACTTTCTTTGGCCAATAATGTGTGAACAAAAAATTGTATATCCGTCAATACCCAGCTCTACACTGATGGATCTGTGGTCTCACTTCTTCTACCAGGTGTCCCCTTCACATTTGGCCATTCTTTATGATTTGCATCTATGCCTTTCCATAACTCTTCCACAGAGGATCTGCGTATACACTAAAGGCAGCACCAACATCCAACCCATCCACCTGATCAAAAGACTATCAGATCATCAATGTAAAGTCTGAAAGGCATTTGGAGTTTATCTATTCCAATGCCCTTCATTTTACCTAAGAGGAAATTGAGGCTCAGAGAAGGTTAAGTGACTTGATCAAGATTACCCAGGTAGTGAAATGGAAAAATCAGGATTTGAACCTGATTCCTCTGTATTCTGTCTATTCTACTATACTCCCTCCCTTATCTGACTTCCCTCTTTAAACCATGGGCCCAGGCAGCCTATATTCCTTCATGGTGTCTCTTGAGGCGTAAGGCTAAGTCTAGGGGATAAAGCAAGGGGAGAAAAGAGGAGAAAACTGTCTGGTGTGCTGGCTGATTCCTGAGGTTTCTTTTTAATACTAAGATTCAGTGATTTGGGGTTGGTTATATTCTCATTCACTGTTTTTGTTATTCTCTTCAGGCCCAAAGACTTGACCATCTATCAAGTACTGGAAGTAGCTATGTCATCTCTATGAGATTATATTTTTTTCCCATTTCCTCATGAAATGAGAGAAGTAGTTAGATATAGCCAAATAGACATAAAAGTTTAACAACTGACTCTCTAAAAAAATAAAAATGTACCCACAGCAAACATTTAAGTTTCTTAAATCTAGACAATCAACAGAACAATAAATCAAGCCCTAATTTGTAGCATTGCACTGAAAATTTAACAAAAGGCACTTGCCAGGTTCAAACTGGCTCTAGAAAACCCCTGGATAATGCCAAAATTTGTGTTGCAATTTAAAGTCTACAAAGCATTGTGAAATATTTATTAATTTGACCTGTGAATTTAGGGGCAGCAGGTAATGTGGAGGATAGAGCTCTGAACTTGGAATGAGGAAGACCCTCACCTACTTACTAGTTGTGTGATCCCAGGCAAGTCACTTAACCCTGTTTGCCTCAGTTTCCTCATCTATGAAATGATTTAGAGATGAAAATGGCAAACCACTCCAGTATCTTTGCCAAGAAAACCCCAAAATTGGGTCACAAAGAGTTGGACACGACTGAAATGATTGAATAATAACATCAAACTGTGAAGTTGTTATTATAATCCCTGTGTTACAGAGGAAGAAATGGAGGCTTAGAAGGGATAAACAACTTTTTCCTTGCTCATATCCCATGGTAATAAATATTAGAGATGAAATTCAAAATCAGGGCTCTTTTGAATGCTTTCCTCTTTCAGTTATCACAGGTTGCCCCCCCTTCAACTTAGTTTTTAAGTAGAGTAGAGCTAAATTCTGAGATGCTCACTACCAGAAGGATTGATTTTTCTTATTTAGCCATGGCCACTCATGTGGATCGGCCAGATGACATAAAAGTGGTGATCTGAGTTAGAGGAATAACCTACATTGATTTAAAATCTTTTGAAATATAGTAGGGGGCCACAGGGGTTGTCCTTTGAGGAAAAAGGGATGAGGTTCAGTGGTTAAATTTTGTGGTTTCTGTTTTAGCAACTCAGGCTGTTACTCATTTCATAGCCTCCTACTTCTTAGATGTCTTCTAGATGGTTAAAATTGCTGGATTAGGTGATTTTCAGGTGAACACTGCCTTTCCTTGGGTGAAGGCCCCCTACCAAAAACAATGCAAATGTAATTCACAAGGGGTGGCACAGATCTTTTTCACCTTGCCTCTAGGAACTAGGCCTTCAGCTAAATTTGCATTGTATTGGGGAGTTTTAGGATTACTTTTATTAGTTAGCTAAACTTTTTTTTAATTTTAATTTGTTTAAATTGGTGAATGTGAACTCTAAAAGGACAGTCTTTATTTGTAAATACTTTGACTTTTATAATTAAGTACAATGACTTTAAAGGCAGTTCAGAAAGCAGAATAGAAATGGGTTCTAAGAGGCAGTGTTGCACAATAGATAGAGAATATGGAGGAGGTGTATGAATGTGAGTATTATGAGATCTTGGCAAACATCTTCTCAGATAAAGTAACCTCAGACCAAGGAAATAGAACTATTGGGTTTAGGACAGTGATGGGCAAACTTTTTAAAGAGGGGGCCAAAGGAAAGGAAATGAAATGCTCATCTCTCAGTCTGTTTCTAAGGCAACTCTTTCGAAGTTTCATTGTATTGTACCCTTGTATTTGTCAGATTAGGAATAATGTCATGTGGCCAGAACATTTCAGGGAGCTGCATCTGGCCCGCGGGCCATAGTTTGCCCATCACTGGTTTAGGAAATAGAAACCCTCAGGCTTATTTCTATGCCTTCCAAAAGAGCTAGCCTAGAATTCAGGAAAACCTTGATTTCAATCCTACCTCAGAATCCTGCTGATTGTGTGACCCCTGGGCACATCATTTTATCTCTCAGGGACTGGGACAACTTGACAAAATAACAAATTCTTAAGAGACCTGGAGGCAGCTAGGTGGCAGAGTTGATAGAAGACTGAACTTAGAATCTAGAAAACTGGACTTTAAATCTTACCTCAGACAGTGACTGGCTATGTGTAGTGGGTAAATTACTTAACCTTCTCTCATTCTTCACTTCTGTTCCTGGCTTCTTTCAGGACCTAGCTAAAATCCCACCTTCTGAGAAGTCCTTCTTTATCCCTCTTACTACTAGTGCTTTCCTGTCTTCTTGATTATTTCCAGTTTATGCTATTTAGACCTTGACTGTTATGTGGCTGTTTTGCATGCAGACTCTCTGAACTGAGCACTTCTTGAGAACAAAGACAAAAAAAAAAAACCTTCCCATCTTCCCAATGTCCCCTTTCCTTCTGAAGCTATCACCATCCTTCCATTTCCCCAGGTTCTTGATTCATCACACATTCTCTCCCCTCACAGATCCAGTCATGTGCCCAATCTTTCCATTTTTAACTTTACTTGTCTCATATCTGACCCTCTCACTCCTCTAACACAATTGCAACCTTAGTTCAAGGTTTCATCCCATCTGGTCTAGATAATTGCAAATATCTCCTCATTGGTTCCCCTATCCTCAAGCCTTTTACTACCCCAAGTTGTTTATACACAATGCTTTCAAAAGAATTTTGTTTTAGCCCAAACATATGTGGCTTCCCAGAAAGATCTAGCCTCCCTAGACATTTCCCACTCCTGAAATATGGCCAAACCGATCTTCTCTCTCTTCTTAACTCATGATACTACATGAGCCTTTCTTTGGGCCTTTATACTAGCTATCTCTTAGGCCTGGAATGTACTCCCTTTTTACTTTCATATCATAATATCTCTTTCTTTCTTTAAGATGCAGCTCACTTAGGATCTTCTGCCTGTGCTGATAAAACTAAAAAACTGCTAATGCCCTCCATTCCTCCAATAGTACCTTATTTTTAACTACTTTGTACATAAATATGTATATATATTTTATATTACTACATATATTTTATACATACTTATATTCTTTTGCATTAGAATGCAAGTTTCCTTAAAGTAGGAATGTGCCTTTCATTGTACTTGTGTCCCCAGCAACCTGCCATTGTGCCTAGAACATAATAGATACTCCTAAAATTTTATGCTCAAAATTAAATGCTCAAAAACCTTCTTCTTACCTTACTTTCTATCTTGAAGTCAATGCTATGTATTTGTTCTGAGGCAGAAGAGACATACGTGGTAGCAATGAGGGTTAAGTGATTTGTCCAGGGTTACATAGCTAGGAAATATTTGAGGCTAGATTTGAACTCAGAAACTTCCATCTTTAGGTCTGGCTCTCAATCCACTGAGCCACCTAGATGCTCCCAATAATTGTTTCCTGATGGATTGTTTCTTGTTGGAATGACTGCTTACCAGAATTTTAGAAGGACCTCATGGCCCTTCTTATCCAATTCCATTGTTTTTATAGAATAGGGAACTGAGAACCAAAAAGTTTAAATGCTTTCTCTGTAATTGTCCAAATTGTAAATGGCACAGTAAGGCTGCAGATTCAAGTCCAACTCCAAATCAAATATACTTTCCTCTTTATCGCCATGTTTGTTGTTTCTATTGGCTTGAAAGACATATAACATTTTAAATATCTCTCTCCCTCTCACTTCTTCCTCTTACCCCCATAAGGTACATAAAAAACAAAACTTATTACAAACATGTATAGTCAAACAAAACAATTCCTGCATTAGAAAGAGGAAGGAAGAAAAGGAAAGAGAGAAGGAGGGAGAGAGAACTTTAATTTGAACTTTGAATCTATCAGCCCTCTTTTTGGAGACAGGTAGCATGTTTCAATATCGGTGCTCTGGAATTTAGTCATTATGTTAATTACAGATCCCAAGTTTTTCTAAATTAGTTGTCTTTACAATAGTGTGGTTTTATAATTTCCTGATTCTACATAGTTTGCTTTGCATAATTCATAAAAATATTCCCAAATTTTTTTCTGAAACTATCCCCTTCATCATTTCTTATAGCACAATAGTATTCCATTACATTCCTACAATAGCTTATTCAGCCATTCTCCAATTGATGACCACTTCATTAATTACTAAATCTTTGCCATCACAAAAAGTGGTGCTTAAACATTTTTATACATATGGGTCATTTTCCTTTCTTAGGCTTAATGCTGATATTTCTGGATCAAAATTTAATCACTTTTTGGACAGAGCTCCAAATTACTTTCTAGAATGGTTGAATCATTTCACAATTTTACCAACAGTGCAGCAATGTACTTACTGTTTTCCCACAACCTCTCTAGCATTTGTCATTTTCTTTTTTTCTTATCTTTGCCAATCTGATGGTTGTGAGGTGGTACCTCAGAATTATTTTAATTTTAATTAACTGATCATTAGTGATTAGTTTCCATTTATTTTTCTTCTATTTTTAAAAAAGTTATTTTGTTACATTAAAATGCCCAAGTAACTCTGCCCATTTCTTCCCTCCCTCCATTAGAGAAGGCATCACTTGACCAAAAAGTACATACATATATCTATATACATATATATATATATATATATATATATATAACTATGTCTTGCTTATTTCTATTTATCAGTTCTTTCTGTAGAAATTCAGCTAAAATTAGTTTAAATTATCAATAATTTTAGCAAATTAGTAGAATACAAAATAAACCCACAAAAGTCATTAGTATTTCTACATATCAATCACAAAACACTTTTTTATACAAGTAAAGAAAAGGTTAACCTTTTTCCTAAGCTTCTGGGCATTGCCACCACAGAGACTGGTTGAGCAGAGCTCACTGGTTCTGAGGAACTATGACCATCATGGAGGAAGCTTCAGAATGGGATGCCACCGAGGCCAACAGATAATGCAATCTCTGTAGATAAGTTTCAGAGAGAAGCCTCTAAGAAGACAACCCCAGAACTAAGGGACAAAAACTGGGAAGAAAATTCCACAATCTGTTATTAAGACTCAGTAGAGAGTTATCAGGGAGACAGCTGCCTACTTCCCATGAGAAAAGGGAGGAAGAAAAGATCCAAGTTTGATGACCTGGGAAGAGTGGAGAGTAGAGCTAATAGTAATAATCTGGAGTTATCCTGTGGGTGCCTTTCCACAAAGAAGGAAGAGAAGTATAACTGGTTTCTGCAGAGGTAGAAGGAACCAGGATGAAGTCCTTCAAGGGAAGTCACCTCAGGAAGTCATTGTTTAATCTTCCTCTTTGTCAAGAGAATGGAAGAAAAAGGGCAATTAGTTGATGAGGGAACCATCAGGTTCCTTGATGAGACCTTCATTCCATCTGCAAACCCACAGAGTGGTTACAGGAAATGCATGGCTGGAGTGGTATAACAGCATAAAGTATACAGCGGGTATAACTGTAGGTGGAGCAGCTTGGACAGCAGTTCCAAGGCTGGATAGGAAGGGGAAAAGTAGAAAGATGGGTGGAAGCATTGAATTTTAAGCCATAGTTACAGTAGGCAATTGGTAGATGCCCCATAGAATGCTGTCCTTTAAAGGTCCTATTGGGTACAATAGTGATGCAAAGAGAAAGGTTTCCAGCTATAGAGGCAATGGTCAAAATAGGATGGCCACTATAAATTGGGTGCCAGATAACCTTGCAGTTCTGCCAAATGTCAGAGGGGTGAGACAGAGTGACCAGAGTCATATTCAGTGTTAGAACAAGAAAGGACATAGGAAGTGCCAAAGCTCCCAGTGAGGGAGAGGAAAAATTATTGGGAGGTACATATCCAACATGAGGAGAGATTTCCTTGAGACACAAACACAGATAAATGGGGGCCAGGGGAGGGTACATGGAGACTTGATGGTAGATGACAAACAGAAAAAGGGAGCATAGGGGGCACCTGGGTAGCTCAGTGAATTGAGAGCCAGGCCTAGAGACAGGAGGTCCTAGGTTTAAACCTGGCCTAGACACTTCCCAGCTGTGTGACCCTGGGCAAGTCACTTGACCCCCATTGCCTACCCTTACCTCTCTTCTACCTTGGAGCCAATACTCAGTATTGACTCCAAGACGGAAGATAAGGTTTGAAAGAAAGAAAGAAAGAAAGAAAGAAAGAAAGAAAGAAAGAAAGAAAGAAAGAAAGAAAGAAAGAAAGAAAGAAAAAGGGAGCATAGCCATCAGCTGGAGAAGGAACATTATCATGGTATAGAACAAAGAAAGCTACAACAGTTCTAATAGGATCAAATATAAACCGTAAAAGCATCATTCCAGCATTAAAGAGGACAAAGTTAGGCAGAAGGAGAGTGGCAATGAGACAACACAGTATATAGGGTGGAGCCAAAACCTCAGCCCTTGTTCAGCATCTTGGGAAGGCAGTCTTGTTTTTTAGGTGGTTTCTGGGTTTGATGGGTTCAGCAGTGCAGGAGAGAGGATGAACTTTCTCCAGGTGTTGTAGATGGATGCATGAATCTATCCCTTGGAACTTGGAAGCCATGGAAGGTGTTAGAATGATTTGATGAGGTCTTCCCTGGTGTGATTCAAGAGACTCCCTTACAGAGATTTCTCTTCCAGGAGACCCAATCACCTGGCTGCAAAACTCCACAACTGGAGGAACAGGACCTGTAGAATGAAGCAGAGAAACAAAGTTATGAAGTTCTTGAACATGTAAGGAGAAACCCCTAGTGTAGGATAAGAGGATGCTTTTGACCTCATAAGAATCCACTGAATGAGGGAGCAGAGTCATAAGCAAGCCAGGAATGATTTCAAAAGGAGACAGGAAGAAAGGTTCCATTGCCTGGGCCCTTAGATTTAATAATACCATGGTAAGGACCCTGGGAATGGCAGCTTTAATTCCTCTACAAATTTTGCAAGTTGCATTAATCCTTCCCACTAGGCCAGAATACTGGGCACATTGTAGATGACAGATGATGGTTCAGGCAGCCAGTAGGTGGGAAAATACACATCCAGTGAAATGGGTACCCCCATTATGAGTCTCTTTAGATGCTCTTCATAGAAAATAACCTGCTCAAGGAGGAACTTTGCTACTGTCATTGCTGGGGCCTACCTTACTGGGTAATCCTTCATCCACCAAGAAAACATATAGACCATAACCAAGACATATTTATATCCTTGTGCCTGAGGCAACTGGATGAAGTTGATTTGCCATATCTCAAAAGATCCCTAAGGGGCTGGGAAATTTCCAAGGACTTGGGAGATAAGCACTGCCAACTTATAAGGTAAAGAAATGGGAGAGGAAAAACACTATACTAGAAAGGTTAGCTCAGAAGTGAGATGATTGGAGTGAGACAAAAGGATGCAATTCTTGGGGCTAAAATTTTGGGTGGCTTTATGGTGTTCAAGAAAGTAACATCTAGGCAGGCATGGTGGAATGGAGGCAAAATGGGAGATAACAAGAAGCAATGGTACCCACTAAGTCCCTTTATTAAAAATAACAAGGGAGAGGAAGTAAAGTGAACAGATGGAGAAACATTTGAAATCCCCAAAATAGTATCACTCTTATTATTTGCAGGAAGGATTCAAGACAGAGAAGGTAACCTATCTAACGATGTCCTCAATTGGGTGCCCCCAAATGCAGAGCATTTCCTTATGAACAGACAGACACAACAGGAAAGGTACTATACCCTGCCTCCCTTTCTTCAGAGCAGCATCATTGCTCATTACAATTGGGATTTTGGAGTGCAACCTAGGAACCTGATTGTGAAGAGCCTGAAGGAGGTTGGAAAGCTTGAGGTGGGTTGGCTCTGTCTCATCCACTTGTAGTCAGTGGAGGCAAACATGGTGCTAATTTTCCAGTGTCTAAGCTTCTTGCAACAAAAACAGACTTGGCCCTTAGGAAGCCACCCAAGAGAGGGAGGGAAGCTGGGGGTCACCTGCCAGATGTCAGAAAAAAGGCTATTTATTCTGAAGCTGTTCTAACTCCAGGTTCATAATTTTTTTCCTTATTTTTTTCCTCTGCCTCCTTTTCCTTATTCTTTTCTAATACAGCCTGAAGTTTAGAAATTGAATTGAGGAAGCAAAAGGATTGGATCTCCCATTCTTTGACAATTCATTTAACCAAGTCAGAGAGGAGTTTATGGAGGCTTTTGACAAAAAGGGAATTCAGGTTACCCAGTGTACCAGACAGTTTAGGGTCAAGGCCTGAGTGAGATTGAAAAATAGTTAAGAATCTTTTATAAAAGTCAATAACAACTGGCTTGCCAGAAAGCATAAGCTATGTCCCAGTCAACAGCCTTGGGGAAGGAGATATTTATGGTCTCATAAAGAGCCTTGCCAAGTTTACCAGCATTTTTCATGTGCTTTTCAGGGGACAAAGAACCAAAGGAAGCCAGGGAATCAGCCTCCAATGGGTCATACCGGCCTGTAGTCTGAATCCAGTGTTCAGCTTCTCTGAACTAGTCTAGGAGAATTCATGCTAGCTGATAGATATCTGATAGCTCTGGGTAATAAGAAGAAAGGACTAGATGAAATCCTCAGGCAAAACCCATAAGGTCCTCCCAGGTTTTGGGAAACTCCTTTGCTATTATCTTGCTTTGGGGGTTGAAAGTGGCTTCAGGGATGCTGCTCACAGGTTCCTACTTAACCTTGAAAGGGAACTGATGAAAGGGGTGAGAAGCATATGGATAATCTTCAGAATCACACTCAGATGATGATCCATCTGATGAATTACCTAATCAGGGATAAAGGGATTTCCTGGGGCTTTTTATTAAATTGGTGGTCTAGGGTCCCCTTCAAATCCTTTGTATCTTCACTCAGCTTCTCTATATAGTAAGCATTTACTCTCTTTTCTTGACTGAAACTTTCCTCAAACACATAAATTTAGCCTCAGCCCCTCTCTTTTCTACTTTCAGTTTAAGATTCTTTTTTAACGAGGTGAGGCTGGTCTAAGATTTATGCTTTGTTGTTTCTATAAGCTATTTATTAAAGGCATCCCTTTTGGGGTATTTAATTTTGAAGTTGGCTTTGTCCAAATAGTTTTTAAGCTAACTAATTTCATCTTGATCAAAGCCAACATGACCAGAAGTGTTGGAGATCACTTTTTCTAAGATGTTGCCAACGTTCCAGAAACTTGCAAGTATCCAAACCATATTCTGCATCACTTGACCAGCTGCAGTGCCTGTAAGAGTTCCAGAATTCTTTGACCCCTTATCACCCTTAGGTCTCTCTATAATCTGCAAAATGTATTAGTGCATAAAGCTTAGGATTTGGAGTCAGAAAAATCTGTGTTTGATCCTGGCTCTTACGTTTACTAGATGTGTAAAACAGGATAAGTCAGTTAAATTCCCTCAGCCTCAATTTCTTTCCCATTTAAATGGGAATAATAATATAATATATGTAGGAGAGTAATTTTGAGTATCAAGTGAATTAACACTTATAAAGCACTTTTTTCTTTTTTCTACACTAATCCTTTTTTTTCTTATTGCTACACCCCTAACATTTCTAGAATTACACAGAATGGAGATAATAGATATCCTTACTTTCCCCCTGACCTTAGTGAAAAAGACCTTTAATATATTCCTATTATAGACAAAACTGGGTCCTGGTTTCAGTTAGGTGTTCCTTATATTAAGGAAATCTCCATTTATTCTTTCATGTTCTAGTATTTTTAACAAAGCATTTTTTTTTCTTGTCAAAAGCCTTTTCTGAATCTGTTGGCATAATCATGCATATTTGTTTTGGTTATGTGTATATGTTTTTTTTTCCTTTTCAACATTAATATCCAAATCCTTATCCTTGGTTCCCTTATTATGTCACAGTTTGAAATGTGACTGATCAAGGATATAGATATAGGGCTGATGGATTTAAAATTCAGTGAAGTGAAACAATCCAGGAGCAGTGTGGTAGCATGAAAAAAGTGGTGAACTTGCACACCCTGAAAGGTAATCAGAATTCCAGCTCTGCGCCAGACAAGTCACTTCATCTCCCTGGGCCTTGAGGACTTCATCTCTACGAAGAAAGTTTGAATGAGATGACCTGTGAGGTACTTTCTAGTTCTAGATCCAACATTTTATGATTCTATGACTACACAGGGAGCAAACTGTGGAATTTTTCCGTAGAAGCGTTAACTACTTGATTGTATAAGCCATGTCCTGGATGTCAGTTATAATGAATATAAAGTTCTACTCTTAGTATCAAAGCATCTTATGACTCTAGATTGTTTATCTTTTGCCTTTTAAGAGGTGAAATTAGGCAGTACTTGTGTGATATCAGCTCTGTGATTTACATTTCTTTAATTGGAAAACAAATTTATACACATTTCTAAAGGTCTTTGAAAAACAAGTTTCTGCCAGTCATTGTTGAGTTTGGTTCTTCAGAAAATCAGTACTAGTAGGATGGTGTAGGTACTTTCCTTTTTTCATTTAAATAAAATTTTTACCTTCCATCTTAGGATCAATACTAAATATCAGTTCCAAGGTAGAAGTGTTGTAAGTGCTAGGCAATTAGGTTTCAGTGACTTTTTCAGAGTTACATAGTTAGGAAGTATCTGAAACCAAATTTGAATCCAAGACCCCCAACTCTAGGCCTGGCTCTTAATCAACCAAGCCACCTTACTGCCCCTACGTATTTTCAGAGTCTCTCCTACTTCTAAATAAAAACAAAACCCTTTAATATTGAAATCAAATTTATATAAATGGCAGAAAAGAATGCTTCATGATAGTAATTTCCATACATTTAGTTTGATGTTTTATTGCTCTTTCTTCATCAATAATTTTCAAAAGGAAATTCGTAAATAACCTAAGACCCTGGATTGGACTTATTAAACCTGATCTTTCAATGCTCTTTAAAAAGTTTTTGTTGGAAGTTATATTGGTAAAAAAGCAAATAAGGAAAGTTTTTTCATATTTCTTTAATGGAAACCTATATTACTGATGATAATTTTGCATTTTAACATGCCTTAGAATATTTTAATAAATTCTTCATAATTTTGTTTTCGCTGTTTGCATAAAACTTCGTAAGTGTTCATTTTTCATGTTAAGAAATGTCAACTTTATATTCTTATTGACATTGAAAATGGGAATTTTAGTTGTTTAAACTCTAAAAATGAAGAATGTCTCATGAGTATTCCCTTGCTAAATCTTACCAGAGGCATTTAGTGTCTTTGAATATTTATATTTTTATATACAAAAGTTTTCCTTTTCTACCACAACTATTGAATTTCAACATTTTTTCTTGTTATTATCTCATCTCTACATAACCTGTATAACAAATAGGTTGTCTCTGTCTTTAAGCCTCAAGAAAGAAGAAAAGTGCCTCTAAAATGTTTCATGGTTTTTGATAAAAAAAAATCCCACATGAATTTGTACATGCTCTTAAAAGATCTGTATGATTTTCTCTGAATTTCTCATTTCTAAAAGAAGGATATATAAAATGTGTTATAGAACAAAATTGGTAGTATCAAATTTGGGATCATAGATGGGAAAACCATTCACCTGAACATTTATTTAAATATTTCTCTTCTTTTAAAGAACCAACTAGTAGTAATAAGTTTCCATTTCAAACTCTCATAAACTCACTTTTATAAAGGCAAGGGAATCGTTTACCCGTATACAAGAGCACTGCCCTATCAATCAAATGTCATACTGCTTTTCATTCATTCACTGTATGGTGTTTTTAGACCCATGTTTTCCCACAAGAAAGATACTAGAACTACTGCTTAGCCCAAACATTGCTAGATTTTAACCAGAGGACAGATTGGTAGAGAAACTGAAAAAAAAGTAGATGAGACATACATGTGTCTAAATGGATTGCTTCCATATGAAATTGAAACTGTACCAAAACAACAACAACAACAACAACAACACAAAACCCAAGACATTTCAAAGTTCCAAATAGGGTGTTTAGGGATCCTTTGAAGATCCTTGAAAACAATTATTCTGAG
Source organism: Gracilinanus agilis (assembly GCF_016433145.1). Taxonomy (NCBI): domain Eukaryota; kingdom Metazoa; phylum Chordata; class Mammalia; order Didelphimorphia; family Didelphidae; genus Gracilinanus; species Gracilinanus agilis. The sequence goes on along the minus strand of NC_058130.1, from coordinate 433,819,981 downwards.
CATTTTAAATGTCTCTGTTGCCAGTCACCCCCCCAGTCATCTTACTTATGCTACTCCATAATTTGTACTAAGAAGGAAGGTTTTGTTTATCAAAGGTAAACTCTAACCTGGTCCAGGTATAAATTATTAGGGAGTAAATTACTAAAGTTTTATTCTGTTGGTTAACTAAACAGTCTTTAGACCTAGAAATTATTTTTAAAAAATTTGACTATACAGGTTCCAATTAATAATTTAAAAAACTACTTTTGTACAGAAAATTGTTATAATCAACTATCACTTTGTAAATTACTATGGAAAATAGGGATTATAAGATTTAACCAATACCTATTTCCTTGCTTGTTTTGCTGAACTAGTATGGGGTATAGGTGACATCACTTATTTAGGAAATAGACTATACAGATAGCAATATCATCTCTTAATTCATGACACACTAAATTGGGATAAATTATTCTGGAATTGGAAAATACAACAATTGTACCAACCCTTGAGAGCATAAGCATATAGCCATTTCCAAGGCTGAATTACTTAGGACCTATGGGTTATTTGCAAGCCACTCAAAATTCTGTATTTGAAGGTCCTGCTATACTCTTCAATATGTTTATGACAATAGACCCTATACTCTGAGTCTATTGCACACAGTTTGACCTATAATCAGTTGTCCCAACCTACTGACACTTTAGAAAACTACATTTAATTGAACACCTTAGAATTTAACACTTAATTGTTCCTTAATTATTTAAACTATTTCAGAGTTCTGTCTCCCCAAATGAACTATAAGTTCTTTGAGAGTCAAAGCTATTTATTTATTCAATAAATACTTAACTAAGTACTTTCTCTGCCCATGTTAATGTATTAGACTGTTGTACAACCTGCATTCACCATAATTAGCACAGTACTTAGCATGCATGCAATATAATCTTAGTACTTTTTTCTTGAATAGTTAACTCAAAGAACTAATTCACTATAATGATTTTATTTGTATTTTCCAAATACTGAGTTTTAAAAAATTATAATTTTTATGAATATCTTTGTTAATCAATAGGTTTTGCAAATGCCCAAACTTCCCCCCCCCCATATTACCATATATACTAGAGTCAATCTGAATGGCTCAGGAAAGTTAAATGTCTTTTTTTAATTATTTAATTTGTTTCATTTGTTTCATTTATTTTTAAATTTATTTAATTTTATTTATTATTATTAGTATTAAATAATTTTAAATTTATTTAATTTGTTTCATTAAAAATTTTAGATATGTCCTTTCCTTCCTCCCCACACTAAAGAAGGCATCAGTTAACAAAGAATATATGTATATATGAAACTATCTGTTAAAAAAAAAAAAACAGGAACAGGGGAGCACAAGGCAGCAGCTTTGTAGTACTGGATAATAGAAGAGGGCTGTGCCCCCCTCAGCCTGACAGGCACTGCTGGAATAAACCTGCCAAACTGCCTCCTTTAACAGTTGCCCAAGCCAAGTAGCCAAGAAAGAGTTGAGAGTGTGTTGACAACTCCTCTAGCCTCTTGACTTGAGGTTGGGTTTGTTATTGGTATGGGCTGGATGGATAATGCTGAAATTATGACTGCGTAAAATAAGGTTCCCCTTCCTAATAGCTTTAGGTGGTCACTAATTAGGAAAGGAACTCCAATCTTTAGCTGAACTTAGTAACAAGGTTTATTTCTCGCTTAACAAGGGATCAGGAACAAGGAATGAGGTAAGAGGTTTTAGGGATGTTAAATCTAAGCTAATTTAAAATAAGTGATCAGAAATTGTAGATGCTGGTAGATCAATGAGAGGCTGGAGCTTCTTCACCCTCTCACTAACCCTGGCTTGACCTAGCCAGAGCCAAACCAAAGGATAGTTAAGGCTATTGACATTCTTCTTAGATGGTTGTAATATTGTTCTCTCTCAGCTCTATTGATAGCAGGTATGACAGCTCTCTAGGTCTCTCAGGCAAGGTAGCTAGATTGCAGGTACAGATGCCTACTCACCCTCTTGAACCTCCCTCCACTCAAGGATGCTCCAGAATGAGCTCCCTGAGCTGTGCATGATGGGTATTTGTAGGGTTGGTTCCAACTGTCTTTTGGCCTTGGCTCACACCACCTGTGTGCATTCTGAGGTCATCAACCGATGATCCTGTCTTTTGGTTCTGTGCTTATTTAACTCTTCATAATTTCATGTAGGTCTTTCCATGTGTTTTTTAAAACATCTGCTCATCATTTCTTATGGTATTCTAGTATTCTATTATAATCTTTTGCCACAACTTGTTTAATCATTCCCCAACTGATGGACATCCCCTTAATTTCCAGTTCTTTGTCACCACAAGGAAAGCTGCTATGAACATTTTAGTACATATTGGTTTGAGTAAAGTTAATTGTTAAATTTTCAGCAAAAGCATTTTTACCTCAGAAATCAGCAAATGTTCCACATTAGGGCTTGTTTTATTTTTCTGTTGATTGTCTAAACCTGAGAAACTGATGGAGAAAATGCTAATGCCGATTAAACTTTAAAATGTTTCTTACTTTTTCAGAGAGCCAGCTATTAAACATTTACCAGCATACCCTGTCTTTAACCTCCTCAGAGAACTATACTTTATAGCATTTTTAATTAAAAAAGAAAAACTAAAAAATGGTTAGCAAATTTTGTTCACATATTTAAAAAAAAATCATGATAGCATATGATTCCACAACTATATAGACTATGCGTTTCAATGAAGTAGAAGGGAGAAGTATCCTCTTGTTTCTCATCTTTGGGACCAAACCTTTTTTTTTTTTAATTTACAACATTCAGTTTTGATTGATTTTGTGGAAATGTTCTTTCCATTTGCATAGTTGTAGTTATTATGTATATTGTTTTCCTGGTGCTTACTGTTCACCAGTTCCCATGAGTCTCTATGCTTCTCAAGTTTGTTATTTCTTAAAACAAAATTATATTCCATTACATTTATTTACCACAATATATTTAGCCATTCCCTAGTAGATGAGCATCTAGTTATTTCTGTTCTTTGTCTCTAGTTCTTTGCTATCATAGAAAATGTTGTTATTATTATTTTGATGTATATTGAAGCTTTATGTCTAGCATCCACTATTAGAGCTAATGATTGATAAAAAAAACTTCATGTATTAATCCTCCATGTGTTTATACTCAAAGGCTGTTGTTCTACCATTATTCTGTCTCTGCATACTTTTTACTACTCTACAGGTAACCCCAGCATGCAGCCTGTCCAGTGGCCTGCCTCTGGTGACTAGATGAGACTTCAACCTGTCCTGTGATTTTTCCAGGAAGATGCAACCACCATGCGCCATCCTATTCCTCCCCTTTGATGGCTATAAGCCCAAGCCTCGCTTCTATTTCCATGACAGGGCAGCTAAAGTAGTAAGCAGCTCAAGATCCACTGTTCCATCTACCTATCCAATTGCCCTCCTGAATATATATTACCTGGATGAAACTCCCCTCTCTGGGCAAACCAGTATCATGGTACTGCATGGCATCTCAAATTGCAATTCCTCAGACCTTCAGTACTCATAGACTCTCTCTGGTCTTGACACTTATTTTCAGATTGATATACCTTAACATCAGTTTTCAAAAAATGGAGTATTTTAAATCATTTCAATCCAAGTCATTGTGAGGTACACAAAAGAATGGTAAAACATGGATTGTTGTTCAGTTGTTTTTCAGTCGTATCTGGCTCTTCTTGATCTTACTAGGGGTTTTCTTGGCAAGGATACTTAAATAATTTGCCATTTCCATCTCCAGTTCATTTTAAAGATGAGGAAACTGAGGCAAACAAATCCATGGTCCACCCAGCTAGTTAAGTGTCTAAGATTTGAATCCAGAAGATGAGTCTTCCTGACTCCAGGACTGGCACTTAATCCACTGTACTACCTAACTGCTCTCCATCACTCCATCATTGGAAGGTGAGGATGGGTAATTTTAGTGTGGAAAACCAGTTGAGGAGATATTTGGGGATAAAGGACCTTCATAGAGTCCTAAAAACATTCCATATAGACAACTAAATGAGATGGATAAGCTTGACTGATGGATGAGAATTTCAAAAGTGTAAGATTAAAAATTAATATCCAAAATACTCCAAGTATTATTTTTGATAAGATTTAATAATAATAACTTGAAGCAACAAAAAAATGGCCTTGGTAAAGAAAGAAATTTCCCCAGACTGCACACCAGGGAGAGAGCCCAGAACCGTCAGAGCAGAGAACCCCCCAAGAGCGGGGTTAAGTAGCAAATTTATTTCCCAAATGTTAGGACACCAAGTGAGGACATAACTTAAAAGAATGCTGGGTAAATGTAGTTCAAGTGTATCATATTTCTATTTACACAAAAGTCACATAAAAATGCATTTATGGAAATGATCAGTAGAGTTTGTAGATGAATACCAAAAAAAAAAAAATCAGAGAACAATAAAATTACAGTATTTTAGAGTTGGAAAGAATTTCTACTACTCCCTTAACCCAATCCCTCTTGTTAGGAGATATAAAATGTGTTTGCACTCAACTTAGAAACCCCAGAAAAAGGCTCAGGACCTAAGTTCAGATTCCTCCCCTCAGAAGCCCTTTGTTTCAATAGTGCTTAATAGAAATTTCTCCATAACAGCCCCAGTGGGAGTCCATTCGACTTCTCATTAAAGGTCTACAATGACAAAAAAAATTGACTCATCCCCTAGTATAAACAGTAATGACCACAAAACCTAACTACAGTGTTTTAGGAACAAATCCTGTATTCATTTCAGGAAAACTAGTCTGTCCAGTACTCTAGATTAGATTGGACTGGCAACTGCAGATAAGGGGAGCACTTTTCTACCCAAAAAAACTGGGTAGTTTTTTTCAAGTGTACCACTGTGTGGCAATCAGACCACAGCATCTTTTGACCCAGAGAATAAGCAAAACAAGAATATACATGAATCCATAGATTTTTTTTTTAATGTCTGGCACTGCAGTCAAGGATTCACTAGTCAATCTGTTTCTGTATATCTGTCCCTCATCTCTTTTATGGGAGAAGGGCCTTGTTTAATCAGAAAACTTCTTCTGCTTGAATAGACAGCATAAGCTCTACAACTGAAAGTAACCTGTAACATGCATGATCTTAAGTGAGGTGAACTGCCTCACAGAATTCCACAGTACCCCCTAGAACTCCAGGAGAGGGGGGAAGTTGGGGCAGTTAAGAATGTGGGTATAAAAGCAGGACACCTAGATTAGCAAACTCACTCTTTGGGGAGCTGGGTGGTTGGGAAAGGGGTAGGATATGCTTCTTCTCAGCTAGTTCATCTCTAACCTCAGGAAGCAGGGTGTTTCTTTGCTGAATACTACCTACTGACTATAATCAGGCTCTGGCCACTGTGAAAATACCTTATATGCAGTATCCCAGTCAATCTCTAACAATACAGATCTACAATCAAGATTACCTTCATCATCTTAAACTTGATAATGTTAGATTTAAGAGAAAGTTTAGTTTGTATGGGAGTTAGGGGAATAAGTTTATTCAAGGCATTCCCCTCTCAGGGATTACTATTTTTGTCAATATCCTGAAGATACTAGATAGTTTTACCTCACCCTCCATCCTAAAATTATCCTTTCTCCCCTGCTTCCCTGAATTAATAAATCCCTTCCCTTGTTAAGTTTATGGGGTGTGAAGAGTTATATTTTCAGGATTTACCAACCCAATTCATACATTACCAAAGCCAAATCTTCATCCAGGCAAACTCTGAGCATAGCTGTAATCCAGAGTGCATGACAGATGTTTGAGGTAATCCTGAGCACTAAATCTATCTGGGGCTTTAGGAATAATCTTCCAACAGTGGAAGTTGCTAATTTCTGTAGGATTATTCCCTATCTGTCAGCCGATTTAGCCCTGGCATAGCCAAATCCAAATAGCTTCCATTCTTGGTCAAAAAGGGATTCTGTTATAACAATTTATAGGGTTAACAACTGCCAAGGAGGGAGAGGAAAAAGAATTCCATTCACTCACTCCCCTCCTCACTGCTAGTCCCTGCTCTATTGCTTAACCATTGCCAACTGGATCCATCTTTACAAACCTCAGAGATCTAGTTGAACCCCTTATTTTACAAATGAGGGCACTGAGCTGCAGTGAGGTTAAATTAATTATCTGAGTCCATACATATAAAAAACACCAGAGGCATCATTTAAACTCAGATGCTTTGACTTCAGAGTCAGCATTTTCACTGCTATCCCAAGATGCAGTCTCTGCAGTACCTTTCAAGCACATAGATTTGGTTTTTCGCAACAGGAGTCCTCACTAGCCAGTGAACCCTTTTCACTCACCAAAGCTACATGTCCCCACAAATTAACACTGAAATGATATTGAAGTATGAATTTTAACAAAGTCCTCAATATCAATAATTGTACTGGGTAATGAGTAAATCGCCATGTTTGGCATGTAATGGGAAGAGTTCCTACCAGAAGCAAGAATTCATAGTTTTGATTCAGGCTGAAATCACTGTCCAGTTTCCTTGATTTATGCCACTTGCTTGAGGAACTTTCCCACATTAAGGGCAGGTAGTAAACATACTTGTGGTCAGTCAGTCAACAATGATATCAACAATAAATAAATATTCAATGCATGATATGCCAGAAACTGTGATAAATGCTGAGGATTCAGAGAAAGGGAAAATGATCCTGTTCTCAAGGAACTCACATTCTAATAAGCGTGTCACATAAATTACATAAAGAGTTGAGAAAAGGGAACTGAGAGTGACAATCATCTGCGAAGAAAGGAAAGACTTGCAAAAGGGGGGGTTTGAGATAGGACTTGAAGGAATCCCAAAAAAGAGAGGGAACAGCATTCTAAGCAGTGAACAACTAGGTCAAAGCCACAAAGTTGAGGTTTCATGTGGAAAGAAAAGTAAAGAGACTAGGGTAGCTGTATCTGAGATTGCTTGGAGGGGAGCAAAGTGTCACACTGGAATGATGGGAAAGACTGAAATTATGAAGGGCTTTAAATGCTAAATAGTAGACTTTAAGTTTGATCTGGGATGTAAACAAGAGGCACTAGGGTCTACTAACTAAGCTTACATGAGCCAAACTATAGGCATTCTTAACCAGAGATCCATAACCAAGAAATACATAGATAAATTTTAGGAAATTTGTGAATATGAATGAAAAAACACATCCATCTTTTCACTATTATCTAACAGAAATTTAACATTTCCTTTAATTATGATTTTTTTAATTCTGAGAAGGGTTCAGAGGCTTCACTAAAAAAGACTGACACACACAAAAAAAGAATCAAGAACCTTGTTTTATTGAATTTTTTAAAAATATGTTTTAACTTAAAGAAAATGTGTAAAAAATGTGTAACCTCCCTTACTCAAATTTCCATTCTTTTTAATTATTTAGTTTTCAATGGAATGCAATGTTTGTTTTTGTTTCTTATTTTTTCCTCTTTCCATTTCTCCATTTCTAGCTCCTCTTTTCCCTTCTATCTTTTTCTCCTCTTTTTCTTGCCCCTACTTTTCTTTCTCCTACACTTTTTTCCTCCTTCCTCCTTTTTTCCTTCTTCTTCCTCTCTTGTAATACAATAGAGGCTATGTGGAGATTTTTCAATTTTCCAGGAGGGATTTTTAGATAGAGAGAAAACTAAATTTCTGCTAAAGTCCTTTCCAACTCTAAAATCCCGAGATTTCAGATGCTGTTTCTCTCGACAAGAAACTGAATTTATTTCTCTTTGAGGAAAGATTCCTTCTTAAAATAAATCTGAATTTAAGGTCATAAGTATTAGTTGACTGACTTGAATTTGAAGAAATTACTGAATTTTGTAGTTTAGGATTAATTTGAATTCTACAGCCTTACTTTTATGGAAATATGATTAACCGTAAATTGGATTTTATATCTCACATTGGAAATACTCCATTACCTGAGAATTAACTTGTTGGGATATAATTTTGGGGGAAATTAAGTGATCAATGGTAACATCCATCATAATCATATTTCTATGAGAACCTGAAGGATAATGTAGTCAGTCACAAATTTTATATGGACTTGATACTGCTTTGATCCATTTCTATAGTGGCTCAGAAAGCCATAATGCAGAAATGAAATATCTAATCTTTTGTTTTTAATTTGAACCCTTCCACACCTAAATGCCTCATAATTTATAAGTATGTGGGGAAAGCAATTTAATTTATAAGTCCTTTAGAATTTGAAAAATGTAGTCATTGTCATTATCCTTAATAATTACAAGTTCATTTTGATGTTCATTAGGACACACTTGGACAATGAACAAAGGACCAAGATGAATTTTTATCATTTTTTTTCAGAGATCCAGATAAACTGATATATTTTTGCAAAGGCTGCTCAGGAATGAGTAACCTTATTTCCACATGCTGAATTTCATGTACCTATATAATCAAAGGTATTCTGGGAGTCATTTGACCTTGCAGTGGGGCCAGGTTTGCAATGCCAATGATCTTCTTCATGATGGCAACTCCATGTAACTGAGATAAATGTCCTTTGCCTTCCTGAGAGAACTGAAGGAGGACTCAAACAAGTTTACTCTTCTCTAGAGCAAATTAGATCTAAAATGAACCACAACTTCCTTCCCTCCAAAAAATATAGGATGTAGATGAAACAAAAGCCAATTTGTATCAAAATTAAAATGTGATGGCTTTGTGGGGAGACGTCTCATTTTTTTTCACATTTAGGAGCCTATGAACAAACTAATTGAAATGAAACAAAGAGAGCAAAAAGCTTCTGTCCAGAAACAGAGTACCTAACGCAAGGGTGTGACAAAGGTATTCCTTTGAGGACATACAAAGTAGTGCATTAGCATTAAGATATGAGAGGGAGAGAATATAAGGAATCTTCTATAGTGATGGTAAAACACACATGTTGTCCATTTGTATTGTCTTACCTCTTTGATCCTTTTTAATCAAAGGAGAAAAGACTAACGGCAACAACATAGTTGTACCTAACAGGGAGAAGTAGACAAGTGTGCAAGCTGAGTGTTGACTGCATCATTAGATTCCATTTCCTTTTAATTTCCTTTCCAATTTTCTTGTTTTATATAATAAAGCTTCATTTACCCTGTAATTTGGGCTTTAAGCCTGGACTATTTTGTATAAGTTACTCCCAGTTGGTGGAGAGAATGATGATTCAATGCTTCATCTCTGCATGAGAAGACTAGAAGTTGAGCTTTGGAGAGGAAAACCCTCATTAATGGAATTTTCCTTCATTCCTTGAGATTATTTTAAGTAATATCTGATCAGCAAAGTATGTTGGGTAACAAATACAACAAGTGAATTACCAATTCCATCTTTCTGGTACGTCCTTTTTCTCCCTCAATTTTTTGGACTCTACTCCAAAGGTCCATTTGACAGGGGTGCTGCCTAAGTTATCTTCCCTATTTCAAGGTCTCCCCTTCTCCTCTAATACCTGTCTGATTCTTTTAGTCTTGTTACTATATCTTTAAAATTGTGAGAAGCCAGATTGTGAATCCCCAGAGAAATTTGTTCTTTGTTCCTATCAGGAAAAGGATCAGGCCTATCTGGAACAAGGGAACAGGCAAAGAAAACATTTGAAGATGAAGCAGTGTGATGTGGGTTTAAATTGTAATACCTTTTTCAGAAGTATCTAATTAATTGTTTTTCTTTCAAAGAAAAAACTTACCAACAAAGCAAACATTTTGTACAAAAGTAATTTAGGCCCTCCACTTGGACTGAACTTGTAAGTCTGTTCAGGGCTGGTTTTCCTGCCATATGAGCTATTCTCAGCAACCAGAACAGACAACTGAGAAACTAGGTGGCTGGCAAGGAAAATTAGCTCATTTATGTGGACATGAACTGACAACTCAGGACCAAAACGTTATTGAGAATGAAAGGAAATTAGGTTCCACCAAATAAAGTATAACAAGGTATTTAAACTTACCCCTCAGGAAGGAATGATGCTCTGAAGACCTCATGCAAGAAGTGCTTTACTAAGAATTATAATGCTTGTAGTTTGTTTTTTCCTCATCCTAGTTCAAGAAGAGATAGAATATGTCTGAACTTTATCCAGACTTGATGGAGTTATGGCATCCCATGGGATACTTTTGAACTGGTCCATGATAGAGGGTTGGGAAATGAGCAGTGATATTTTCCTTCTCCTCCTCCCCCTTTTAGAAGAAGTCAGAGAAGGAAGGCAATGATGGTAAGTGGAAAGATAAAGGTTTTGCTCAGATCCAAGAAGCCGAACTCTGTCTTCTAATGTGAAGAAATAGTTCTGTGAGAAACATGGCTGAAAGTTCTCTTAGAAACTAAGAAAGCATCAAAAAACAAACAAACAAAAATTTTCTCTTTATCCAATCCCTTCCTTTCTGTGATTGATCATTACCCTGTGTCTGCTTCTAATCTGTTTCCTTGCTGTGTTTTAAGTTGTGACTGTAATTCTGATTTTGTTTTCTTACTGTGTAAAATCTAGGGTCAACCATGAAACTTGTTGGCAGACAACAGAAGGAGAGGGTGTTAATGAGACCCTATTGGCTAGTTGAAATCTAATCAGGGAATTTAGAAAAGTAGGTCAAGAGAACCAATCATTTATTGTGACCAGTTCTTAGGTTTTGTCAAGGGATTCAAAGCTTTTCTTTTCTTTTTATAGTTCTACAAAGTTCTCAAATAGTAGAACTTAAAGTTGGACCTCATGCTTTTCTTTTCCCCCCAGGACAGTGAGCTTATTATAGAATCTAGGCATAGCTTATTAAGTTGCAAGCTTCTAGAAAAGAGGGGGAGGAAGAAAATTTAGGAAAACATTCTGCTTTTAGGGGAGGGAGAAGTAGGAGGCTTGATTGGAAGAGAGGTGATGTTCAAGACCAGATCCTTTGGCAGAGACTAACGTAGTCTGAGAGCATTCAGCTACTCAGAGGGAAAGAGGAATAGAAAGAAATTTAATAGAAGCCAGACATCTATGCTTTCCACAGTGACACTTCCTAGTTATAAATACTGTACAAGTCTTATCTAATCTCCAGACGTGGAAATAGATGACAACTCTCCCTATGGGTGGGTGCCAGCATGGCAAATAGCAACTCCATGCATATATTTTCTAGAGGGAAATCGAGGTCAGGTAGTTTGATGGGACCTGGGTTCTAGAATACATGACTCCTCCCAACCTTGCCCTCCAGAACCACCATGAAAACCAGACATGGGTTGGCCTCCTCCAATTCATGGATGCACTTGAAATCTATCCATTTACCCCAGGTTAAAAAACCCAGATAGAGAAAAAAATCAGGTTAAGGAGCAGAAATGGTTGCCTGGAAAGACCAGAGCTTCATGAGTTAATTTTTAGTTCAAAGATTAGTTTCCTTGCTTATCAATCACAGAGCTGTTAGGTGACTTATCCAATAAGTCTACCAATCACCTCATGACAAAGAGATCAAATTCCAAAGGTTTATTCTGCAAACCCTTCCCTGTTGCCCAGTGTTAATGCCACCCTTTTCTCATATCACCCCAGCAGCAAAAGAAACAATGGCCTGCCAAGTGTCACATACTGAATTCTGACAACCAGAAACTGTCAGAAACAAGACAGTGAGTGTTTATACTTCATATTTGACAAAACTGAGGACATTCATACCCATGATTCTCTTATATCCCAGTAACTTTTTCTGCCTTTCAGTATCAGGCAAATCATTCTGACACATATGCCTTCCTCAATTTCCCAGGGCCAGTAACCCAGTCTATATTGATCATATTCCAGCTCCAGAAAGGTGGAAATAGTTAAAGGAGCATTAGCTTTTCTGTTTCCTGATAGCACAGATACTGTAAGTGAAAAGGATACCTTCTGTAGAATTTCAAATATAGCACAACTAATGAATATAAGGAGAAGGAATATTAACCTGCTTCTAGGAAAAAAGAAAACATTGGATTGTTTTGGATAAAAGATGGATTTGGTATTCTAGACTTGGGATGCTACCTTAATACTTGCAAGATACAGACGGGGCATCTCATTAATTCCTAGCTGTACAATTTTTAGTAATGCCAGTGATATACTGCTTTGGTTGCTCTTCTTATTCCTGGATTGGTTTTTATTTATTGCTTTTATGCATGGTCACATTTCTCACAGGCTTTAGTGCATTTTGGTTTAGATACATGATTATACTCATTATCAGATGGTCAGAAGCAGTACACTCCATTCCCTTCCCCTACCCCAACTATAACCTGGTTATGATGCCCAGGAAATGAAGACAGATCAGAGATTTATGAACATGATGTCATTTAATTATCTGCATGGCCTTTTGCAAAATGAGCAGGGAGGAATTTGAAACAGCCACCTCACAGTCTTCAGGCAGCATTTATAAGTCACTGTGTATCTAGCTCTGACTTTCATCTTTTTGATGTATGATCTCTTGGGCTTTTTTTTCCCCCAGGAAATGAAATTCCTCAGGATTACTAGCCCTGGCTGTGAACTATAGACTCTCGATCAGCATGCAGCTGCCACTACACCTTCAAAGATACTATGCCCTCCAGTACCAGCACTCATGACAACAACAACAAAAAGACATCATGCCTTAAGGCACCAAGTAGAGGTGCCAGTTTAAGGAAAGAATAACTCGACCAATAAAAGTATCCCTCTGCCTGAATCCATAACCTAAATCCCATAACTTGCTAGGCTTACTTTACAAAAGTTACAAACGTAGTCCTAATGCATAGAATGCAGCAATGAAGTCAATTTTTGCAGTCTTTGCTAATATCAGTTCAGTCTCTGACCCCCTGGACTCCATCATTAGCCACTTCCACAAAGTCCTTGATAATTCTTACCTCCCTTATTCCTTCAAACCTTCCACCATTTTCACTGTGTCAAATACTAGCCAGCAATCAACCATAAGATGATTTTCCATTTCTATATCCAAATCATCCTCCCATATTTCAGGGCAAGATAAGTTTCCCAATGCTCTCATACCATATAGAAACCATCCCAAGAGAAGCACTAATTCCCTAAGTGATGGATCAGGCTATACCTTCCCCACTTCCTTCATGCCAGTCTAGCTGCTCAAGCTACCACCCTAATCAGGAGCAGATCTTGGACTATCCTCAAGAAACCTCCATTGATGCAGATACTTTACTTCTATGAATATAGCCTAAACTATCAGGCTGAATAAATACAAATTGCATCTGTATTTCCACTAACCTCTAACTAAAATTTAGCACGTCTTTTATTTTTAAATACTATTCTAAGAACAACTCCTTAGATTTCACCAAATTCCCAGAAGGGTTCCATGACAGACATACAAAAAAATGGTAAAAAGCTGTGAGATAAAAGCAGCATAAAACAGGGAACTGAGAGTTTGCTTTGCCATCAAGAAGGGCTGGGTCCAAATTCTGTCTTCAACTGTGTGGCTACAGTCAAGTCAATTAACCTCTCAGTGCCCCAGGCAGATCTCCAAAGCTAAAAATTGCCCCAAAGGTGCCAATCTGCTTTGGTAAAGGAAAGGTCTCAAGGAATTTCCCTATAGCAATGGGATGAAAGGTCCATTAGGAAGGAAGGAAGGAAGGAAGGAAGGAAGGAAGGAAGGAAGGAAGGAAAGAAAGGAAGGAAGAAAAGGAAGGAAGGAAAGGAAGGAAGGAAAAGAAGGAAGGAAAGGAAGGAAAGGAAGGAAAGAAGGAAGATTGTTTCTAACAAAGGAGACAGAAGTCGCTCTGTATTCTGTACTAGTCAAACCACAGATGGCACACTGTATTCACTTCTTAGGGTTATATCACAATAAATATATTGACAAACTGGGCTATATCCAACAATCCTTGTATCCAAACCTATAAAGGGAACTCTGTTCCTCTATATGTATGTGTGTATATAGTTAATACATGCTGTGTTACTAGCCTTTCATTTTTTCAAATTCCTCTTTATATGCCAGGCTTTAGCCAGATTTGACTTCTTTTTATAATCTCCTCACCTGGAACATAGTTATGACTCTGGTTTAAAATCATGGAGATTGGTTTTTTCCCCCTTTAGGCTTGAGGAAGCTACAACTCTTCAAGGATGGAAGAGAAGCATAGGTTTAGCATTTTATGACCTGCTTCAAACCTTTGGCAGCTCTGCCTTTAAAACGCCATCCTTCTCCCAAAACTAAAACAAGCAACTGTTTCTTAGCAGACGTTTTTCAAACTACAAGGTGGACATACTTTTAAAAATATTTAAATGGATCTGTTGTATGATTGCTTTTTAAAATTCTCTCCAGTGATGCCGATTACACCCCAAGCCTATCTATCCTTTGCTTTGAATCTTGTCAAGTCAGTAAGCATTAAGACATTGTGCAAAGTACTAGGGTTACAAAAAATAAAAGGACAAGAACCATACTCAACTTCAAGAAATTTATCAATTAATGGAGTCTTTTCCATTTCCTCACATAAGTTCCCCATAGGGGATCCATCTAATTTGAATAAAACCTTTACTACTTTTTCCTGATGCTGCAAGTGTGCCAATGAAGGTCTCTGCTTATCTACTTGTCAACCCTCAGCATTGCTATGTGATGTGCCCATCTCTTATCATAACAATTCCTTGTGACATCTATTATTCCCATTCTTCAGTAACTCATGACTTACATGCTACAGTCTGTTTATATCTACATGTATCTCTCCAATATCTTCTGCGTGATATCCAATTAAATTCTTCAAAGACAATTATATTCCATGTCTAGCTGCCATGTTGCAACCCTGTTAAAATGCTGGCTTTAAAGAAATGAGGCTTTGCAATCATGGGTAGTTCAGGCAGCTTTGCTGTTTTCTGAAAACAATCTATATAACCATCTTCTTCTTATTAACTCTGGGCCCTGCTTGTTATCTCTACTATCTATCTCAGATGTACATGCTGATGAATAGTAACCAAATACATATTGAAATCTTTGTAACAACCATTCTTCATCCACTTGGTCTTTCTTGTGTTGATAGCCAGGTCAGCCTCTTTTGAGTGCTTTCAAATCTCTTCCAGAAGATTCACTTGTGTTTTGCTGTTGGATGTAATTAGCACAGTATCATACCATAAATATCTGTGGGACCATTAGTGGGCATGCATCTCTTGTTTTATGGCTCACGCAATATTCATTATCAGAGGATAATTTATCAGAGTCATTTCTTTTGTTATCTTTCAAAGAAACAAATAATTTCTGATGGATGGATAGGACAAATATAGTTTTGAAAGAGCCTATAAAGTATTATTTCATTCTACTTAATATAATACTTATTTCTCAGTCAACAAATAATAAGCTTAAGAGAATATCTTATTCTCTATATCTTTCAGTTAATTGTGAATCAGTGAAGATGTGTTATGGAGAATATGACTCACAAAAGCCAACTTGTCTCCTTACTCTACCGTTATGAAATATGCCTTCTATTTGAAAATAGATAACTCAGTAGAATTTTATATTGGTAAGAGAGTAAGCACATAGTTTGTCAGTTATTAAAGTTCCTTTTGGTAATTTTTTGACATTAATAAAATCCAGTTTTTTTTAATTTTGCCATGCCTTTGGCATACTTCCCTCTTTTAGATCCTTTGCATATTAATCTCTTAATTCCTTTAAAAATGTGTTGCCTTCTTAGTGCCAAATTTTTCCTACTCAATTAGCACATCCAGATCCTTGACATTAGTATCCCAAAACTACAGTTCACTGTCTTTGATAGAGATTGCAATTTGTTATAATAATTCTGGCAAATCTCTTTCAGTTTTCTTTTGTTTGCAATCATCTTTCCATTTCCATTCTGAAAAGCCTTTGGGAAGAAAAATTTAATTGGAAATCTTGCCAACCTTTTTTCAAATTGTTTTTTCCTCCATGACTTTTCCTCACTATTTGAAGGGATACTGCTCTTTCATCCTCTTTCTTTGTACAGCTTTATAAATGACCTTATATTCCAACTTCATATTGCCTTTTGTGACTGTTTCCAAATGTTGGCAAGTCAGTTGCTTCCAGACCAAAGTGCTTTCTGGGCTCTTCTGGTCTCCTTGTGGCAATTAATTTATATCATTTAAACCACTAAATAAAACTATTATAGTTATTTCTGTTACGCATTTATCTTCTTTGATTATCATGTACTTGCTTATGTAGTTAAGATTTAAGTTGTTTTACTTTATTCCTTATAGTTTTCTCACTAAATTTTGATCTTATCTTAAATAAGTCATTGGTCTAAGTAGATAATGCAGAGCTGACTCCTACATCTTTAAACCTTTTTCTTGTCTTAAAATTTAACCTATTTTGTTCTTTAGAAAACAATTATCACACTCAGAATCTCTCGATTCTTTTCTCCAGGAAAATATTTTTGATAAAGAGGAATAAAATAGGTATAGATATACTTGTGCAATTTCTTAAAATAGAATTGTTTGTGAGTGCATATGGTTGCGTTTAAAAAAATGGCCATACCCATGATTCTGTGGGAGCAGGGAGCTCCCAGTAAATGAAATTTCCTGCAACTTAATTCTTAGAAAGTTCCCTGAATCACAGGGATTAAATGATTGTCTAAGTAGGTCACATAACCAATGTGTCTCAGAGCTAGGACTTGAACCTTAGACATTCAGAATGATACTTGAGCCTTCTATTTACTAGTTAAAATGCCTTTCAAAAGGAATTATGCTATGATCTATTCCCAGTGCTCCCTCCTTTACCTTCACAGTATCTTTAGGGAAGAAAAGTAATTAACTACCTTGATCACATTCCAGTGCTTCCTCTGTTACTTTTACCTCTTTTAATAAAGAGTTATCTGACAATGCTGGATATTGATGCAACCAACTCTATTAAGTGGGAGTAACTAAACCAGACTGAATTTCACTGTGGAAGAATAAACTATAGGCTGAGGAGATGGACACTATTATTGTGTGATTTGATGAGCTCTAGGAAAGCCTCCAACCAAAATTCTATCACTGGCTATCTTGGGGATGGATATCAGGGCGGGGGAGAAGGTTGAAAGGAAGGGAATAAACATTGTTTTTAAGTGCCTACTACATGCCAGATACTGTGCCAAATGCTTTACAAACATCTCATTTGATCCTCTTGACCTTTGGAGTTAGATGCTATTATTATCTCATTTCATATTAAAGAAATTTAAGCAAACAAAGATTAAGTTACCTGCCTAGAATCATACAACTATTAAATATTTGAGGTCAAATTTGAATTCAGGACTTTCTGACTCCAGGGCTGAACACTATACAATTGACCAGCCAACTGATTGCTACAATTGCTATTGCTACATCCATTGCCCAAAATTCCCTTTTTACCCAGCAGAGGCAGAAATTGGATTGTTTTAGATCAGTGATTCCCAAAGTGGGCGCTACCACCCCCTGGTAGGTGCTGTAGTGATCCAGGGAGGCGGTGATGGCCACAGGTGCATTTATCTTTCCTATTCATTGCTATTAAAATTTTTTTAAAAAATTAATTTCCAAGGGGCTAAGTAATATTTTTTCTGGCAAGGGGGTGGTAGGCCAAAAAAGTTTGGGAACCCCTGTTTTAGATAAAGCACTTACATATGCCACAAATTGTGTTGAGTTCTGGAAAAATAAAATCAAGAAAACAAGATCTTCTAAATAATTTGCATTCTAATGGGAGAAGAGAACATATAAAGGGGAGGTGGTAGTGGCAGGAAAAGATTTTTTAGGAGTCTTTGGGGGTTACAAGGTAATTGGTGTGGAGTTGGAGGTTCGAGATCAGCAAATATATTGTTGGAAGGGATGAGAGAAGCAGAAATGAAACTTGTGATAACATAAGTGGACAAGTACTACTCATTATCAGATTGGCCTCAGGCTAGAATTATCTTCAAGAAAGGCAAGGACAGAGACTGCCCACAAACTACTCTGTTTTAGGGAAAGGCAGGAAGTTATATTCAGATTGTGGTGTGATTCACATTTTTGTCTTTAAATAATAGTTGTTGAAACAGCACTGGGATGGAATTTGGTAAGAAGCCATGACAATGATCTTTCATTCTGAAGCTCTGCCATAAATTATAGTGTTAGCTAACCAAAGGACATTGAATCATAACATAAATCTGGATTCATATGGTAGGAAAACAGCAAACAAACTAGCTCATTTTGCTGTTCATGATATCATCTTTTGTTTTTAATTAATAGCAGCCCTTCAGCAAATATTAAGAAAAAAATAGATGCCCATCAATTGGAAAATGCCTAAAAAACCTGTGACACATGAAGACAATAGAACACTCCATACTACAAGAAATAATGAATACAAGGATGCTTATAAAGACTTAAATCAACTGTTACAAAATGAAGTAAATAGGACAAGTCAAATCGCATATACAGTGACTACAATGATGTAAATCAGTGATTCCCAAAGTGGGTGCTTCCGCCCCCTGGTGGGTGCTGCAGCAATCCAAGAGAGCAGTGATGGCCACAGGTGCATTTATATTTTCTATTAATTGCTATTAAAATTTTTTAAAAATTAATTTCCAAGGGGATAAGTAATATTTTTTTTCTGGAAAGGGGGCAGTAGGCCAAAAAAGTTTGGGAACCACTGAATTGTAAATGGAAAAATAACAGCAACAAAAAAATCAAAATTAAATATTATTAAATTATTTATTTTAAATGTTTTATTTCCCAAAATTACATGTAAAAACAATTTTAACATTCAATTTCTTCTTTAAAAAGTTCCAAATTCTCTTCCTCCATTCCATACTCCCTCCCTCTCAACCTTTTGACCTCTCTGAGATGGTAAGTAATCTGATATAGATTTTACAAGTGTAATCATGTAAAATATTTTCCATATTAGTTATTTTATGGGAGAGACAAAAAAAGAGAAGAAAGTGAAATCTAGCATGTTTTAATCTGCATTCAGACTCCATCAGTTCTTTCTCAAAGACTAGATAGCATTTTCCATCATGAATCTCTAGAATCATCTTGGATCACGGCATTACTGAAATAACTAGACCATTCACGTTTGTTCACTGAAAAGTATTGCTGTCATTGTGCACAATATTCTTCTAGCTATGCCAACTCTGCATCAATTCAGGTAAGTCTTTCCAGATTTCTCCTAAATTGCCCATCTTGTCATTTTCTGTAGCAAAACAGCACTCCATCACAATCACACACTATGACTCACTTTGGTCATTACCTACTGAAGGACAACTTCTAGATTTCCAATTCTTTACCACCACAAAAACAACAAAAAAACCTGCAATATTTTTGTACAAATAGGTCTTTTTCTTTTATTTTTTGAAAAGTGAGATCATCTTAAACTGTTTCCCTCATTTATATAGAAAGTGTGTGAAGGTAAGGTTCCTAGAGCTAAGTGTTAGGTATGATTTTTAAACTCTCTGTACACATTTAGCAGATAGCTACTACTACATTAGTAGTGAGGTTGACAAAACAAAAATGCTCTTGTTGGCAAAACAATCATGACAAACTGTGGTTTAGGGTGAAAAATGAACCTATTATACAGTAGGGTTGGGTATTAAATTTTGGAACTGTGAAATCCCTATATTTTATCCGCCCATGCTTTGATCTCCATTGATTTCTAAAGGAAAGTTTTAATCATAACTGTTTAAATAATTTCATTAATATAATCTAGCTATTAAAAAGAATAATTTCTTTAGGGGGAAATCAATCATCATCTAGATAAATCAATTGTTTTTTGCTACTTACTATAAAGTCACCTTGGGAAAGAATGTAATGGATACTTGTAATTTGCAGATTAGAAATGGGAGGAATTGTTTTACTCAACTGCTCACCAGACCAGGGCTCATTAGATTTGTGTGTACTAATGAATGCTAAGCAGGAATAGCAATATTCATCATAACAGCAACAATTCCAGAGCCCTCTAAGCTTGGTGGCTTACTCTTAGACCTTGTATAATTCACATATTTTCTTTGATTTACTTGTTCATTTTCCTAAATGACAATAATACTGTTCTCATTCCATATGCTACAGCCAACTTAAACCCAAAATGCCTCCTCTCTGTAGCCATTTGGGTCACATAAAATTTGATTCTTCTGAGATAGCACTTTTCCATGAGCATCTTCTCCCTCACCACCTCACACAGATACTCTGAAGAGGAAAGGTTTGGACTAGATGAGGTCGAAGTTCCCTTTTACCTGAAACATTTTGAATTCTATGAGACAAGGGAAATAACAGCAGTGAAGAAAACTCTGTATAACTAATTCTCTTAAACCTCTTGAGGACTCTCAATTTCCAGTTCTTTGCCACGACAAAAAGAGCTGCAATATTTTTGTACAAATACGTCCTTTCCTCCTTTTTCTTTTACACTAAAATCATCTTAAACTGTTTCCCTCATTTATAGAGGAGGTTTGTGAAGGTAAGGCTTCTAGAGTTGTGTTGGGTATGATTTTTTAAACTTGCTGTACATATTTATCAGATAGTTACTAATTAATGCATTAGTAAAGAGGCTACAGAACAGAAATTCTCTCATTGGAAGAATGATCATTTCAAAATGGGCATATCAAAATTTTAACTTGTTTTAAGATTTATATTCAATGAGTTTGGGGGAAAAAGGGAGAGAGAAGGAGAGGGAGGAGAGGAAGAGGGGGATAGAGGCAGAGAAAGGGAGATAGAAGGAGAGACAGAGACAGAGATAGAGGGAGAGAAGGGAGAGACAGAGACAGAGACAAAAACAAAGAGACACATAGAGAAAGAAAGTGATTGGGTACCCAATGGACCATGTGCTGGGTCCTGAATTGAACTGGGAGAAGACATGCATGTCAACCACAGTATACTACCACAGGAAAATAAAAATGCATATGACTCAAAGGTCAACAGGTAGAGTTGGGTATATTTATTGATAAAAACACTAATAACCAGAAATTACTTATTTAGAGCTCTAAGATTTATGAAACACTTTACATGTTCACATACCACCCTGTGAGGTAGGTAATATTATTCATCTCATTTTTCAGATGAGTAAACTGATATTGAGGGAGATTCAGTAACTTGCCAAGAGTCACCAAGCAGTTAAGTGTTCTTTATTTCCAAGTCCAGCATTCTATGCACTGAAGTATATTAACAGTGATGACTAGTACATATGGTAGGTATGAGATATCACCAAAGTTATACACCTTTATATGTGTTTGCTTATTTATTCATTCACGTATTTGTTTATCACCACACATGATTTCTTTGTAGAGAGAACTCCCATTGAGGAACTGCCTCTAATCAATGCAAATTGCCATCTTCTCTGCAATTTAGTATCTTGGAGAGTTCAGTGAGATACTTAGAGTACCATTTCTGGGGTCACACTGCCAGAATGTGGCAGAAGCTAAATTTTAGCCTTAGAGCTTCCTGAATTGAGACTATTGTCCACTATGCTACATTGCCACCTTTATTTTTACATTGTCAGAAAACA
Organism: Gracilinanus agilis; assembly: GCF_016433145.1. Lineage (NCBI taxonomy): Eukaryota > Metazoa > Chordata > Mammalia > Didelphimorphia > Didelphidae > Gracilinanus > Gracilinanus agilis. The sequence goes on along the minus strand of NC_058130.1, from coordinate 433,798,701 downwards.
AGATGGATTAATCATATACCCTGTAGTAAAAAGCCAAAGTTAAAAGGTTGCAGTAATTCCAAATACAACAAAGATAAGATGGGAGCACTGTGCAATCACACAAAAGGTAAACTAGCATAGTCTGGGGCCAATTTTCCTAAACCATAAGGTTCTTCCCCTTCTTTATCTGACAGACTAAGGACTTACTTCCCAATTCTTTCCTGTATCATAATCTACTCAAAAAATCAATTGATCAGTGTGGAAGAAAGAGAATATCTAGTTTCAGTATCCCTAATGAAGACACCAATCTCTTTCCTATTCTCTGGCTGCCTCTGAACAATATGTACTATAAAACAGAAGTGTCAGACATATCAGTAAGCAACAGTGGAATACTACCCAAACTAGATTAAAAAGTAATTTGCAAACACTTAAATAAAAATACAATAAAACATAGACTAACGATACATTTTAAAATGAAGTCAACATGCTAGCCCCAGAAATTTTTATGTATGAATTAATGCCCCCCCATTTCTATTTGAATTTGACAACACTGCTGTGTATGAGACTTCAGGGGTCAGAGGATATAACAAACCAGGAAGGAACAAACAGGTAATCAATGATGGGGTTAGAGAATAAAATATTGTCTGTAGCCTAAGACTCAGACAGGTATGCCATTTTTGAGAAAGGATATTGCTGACCAAGATATTATGGCTGAAGAGAGATCACTAGAAGGAGAATCTATGTGCAAAAGAACTGTCTCACTGACCAGAAGCCATGGGGTCACTCAGGTCACTTAGTCTTAAAGGGTGGCTATCAGAGTCTGAGAAGGAGTAATGTTTGTGCTAAAATTACTCTGGTTCCATCACTCTTATCCTCAACAGAGCTCCTGGCTCCAATGGACAAGTCTTCAATCTTTCCCAGTCCTCCACTGTTATAGCTATAGCCTTGAGTTAAAAGTAATATGGAAGAAAGGCCTTAGCAAAGCTCTTCTCATGGGGAGGACAGCCATCTAGGGGATGTGGTTGATAAGAGTAAAGAGAAGCACTTATTGGACAAGATTTTTAAATTCAAGCCTCATTCTTAATCTAGTGCAATAATTTGTAGCCAAGGTCCATGGATAGATTTTAGAAGGTGAACCTGGATGAGAAAAAACATAATAGCTTTTATTTCAATATAACTGGTCTTTAATGTAATCCTATGTATTTAATTTTATAAATTTAAAAACATTATTCTGATTTGTATTGTCAGTGTAGGTCTATTTTTAGATATGATATTCAGCATTTAACTTTTTTTGTTTCCTATAACTACTCTATTCGTTTCTAATATACTTGAATCAAAAATACATTTTTTCTTATCCTTTGCTGTGCTATATAACATTACTAAAGGGGAAAAAATTTTTTTTTCATTCAATATTTCCATTAGGCTAAAACCAATGATCATATTTTGCATGCAATTTTCATGTTAGTATGAATTCAACAATGCTACCTGAATAGTCACACTAATCAAGATTTAACTGTACAAGAGAACAGTTGAAAGGGACTTTATGAAGTTGAAGATAAACATGTTTACATTGTAATGGATGAAAAAGGATATAAAGGTCTCTTCAGAATGGAGTCAAATAAGACAGGAGACCTATTCATGTTCTTGTTATGTTTTGATAATGTTCAAACAAGAAAGAAAAGTTGGGGGAAAGGGGAATACACTAGGAAAAAGGAGGAATGAAGGATGAGAGAAGTTATTACTTAACATAATTGAAATTTGAAAGAAAAAAGCTATATAAATATAGAAAGATGGGGGAGATGGTATCATTTCAACCTAACTTTCATATTAATTGATCAAAGCACACACACACACACACACACACACACACACACACACACACACACCAAAGAATTTTGATGTAGGAATACATTCAACTGTATATAAACAGGGAAAGGTAGGAATAAGAGGGAAGGAGGGTGGATTAATGTAGCAAAATACACAATTAACTGTCATCACTGGGAATGTGAATGGATTTAACTGCCCCATAAATTGGAAAAGGATAGCAGCATGGATTATAAAGCAGTATACAAAATTATTTTGCCATATAAGAAATACTGTACATTTGAAACATAAAGATTCACACAGTCTTATACAGAGGGTTATAATATAGAGTTAAAGTCTTAGCTGAACTTAAAAATTCAGGGATAAATCATCATTGGAAAAAGTAAAAGACAACAGGGAAAAATAGATGACCAGAAGAAATAAAAGGAAAATTACATTTTGCTAAAAGGTACAACAATTTTTTAAATTTCAACAATTAACAGAGCTGCATTAATCAACAAAGCAACCAAATACATAAAGAAAAAAGCTAATTAAATGAGAGTAAGAAAAGAATAGTAAAAATATAATAGTGAGAAACCTCAATACACATTAGTAGAGAAAATGCAAATTAAGGGCAACTGTGAGGTTCTACTTCACACCCATCAGACTATTAAAGATGATGAAAGAGGGAAAATAACCATATTTGGAGAAATTGCAGGAAAATAGGTATATTTAGACAATGTTTATGGTTCTTAGAATTAGTGCAGCCATTCTAGAAAATGACCTGTAACTATATCAAGAAATTATTGAAATGGGCATACTTTATATCCTAATAGTGCCACTTCTTAGCTTATATCCCCAAAGTAATTAAAGAAACTGAAAAAAAATATATGTACAAAATCTTTACTGCAGTTCATTTTGTGATGGTCAAAAATTTGAAAAGGGGTGTCCTTCTATGGGGAATGTTTAAACAAAATGAACAAAATAACACATGTGAATGTAATGGAATTTTGTTATGACATAAGAAATAGCGAACTGGATAGTTTCAGAAGAAACTGCAAATATTTCTATGAACTGAGGTGAGGAAAATGCCTAGAACAAGAATACTTTATACAAAAATAACATTCTTGAGAAAAACAATTTTAAAATGCTTGAGAACTCTAATCATTACAATGATTAAAAAAAAGTCCAAAAGAATGAATATGAAAAGTAACTCAATTCTTTAAAAAGAAGAGATAAACTTACAACACAGAGAAATATCTTTTAGGACAGAGACAACGTGAGAATTTTTTTTCAGGACTATGTTGAGGTCTTTATTGTTCAAGGGTTTTTTTTTTTTCCCTAATTTTGCTTTTTTCATTTACTCAATGCAGAAGAGCAACTGGTAGGAGGAACAAAACAATTTTGCTTTGGTTTTTTTTTTAAGAAAAAGAAAACAACAAAAGATATTAATGTTGCAGTGTGCCACATTTTTATCAACATAATAGAGTCCTTTACAAAGTATTGTTCTGAATTAAAACTCAGGCACTAAAGCAAAGGGACAAAGAAGAATGACAAAAATACAATGTATTGTCTTACTAGTAAAGCAAACTATTTCACTGCAATGCCTTAATGAGGATAAACTTGCTAATAATATATTGGGGAATGAATGAGGAATAATTACTGAAAAAATGTGTTAAATGCACAGGATCTGAAGTGGACACTATCTGTATTTTTAAATTATAGTATTGCAAAGACATATAGCACATAATAATTTTAAAGTGATTATCAGAAAAGATTAGATATACAATATACCAAACAAAAAATGCTAATAATCCTGCGCTCAATAAATCAAAAGACCCCAGAAACTGGGGTTAAGGATTCACTGTTGGACAAAAAAACTGTTGGGAAAACTAGTCAGCAATCCGGAAGAAATTAGATTGAGGCCAGTATTTCAAATCATATACCAAGAGTAAGTTCTAAATAGATGTGACTTTGATATAAAAGATCATATCATAAATTAATTAAAGGAACAGAGAAGAAATTACCTTTTAAATATATGGACAGATTTCTTGCTGAAGAATATCACAAAAGGTAAAATGGATATTTTGGATTGTATAAAATTTAAAAGTGTTTTGCATGTAAAACAAATGTAAGATTGGAAGGGAAATAGTTTAACTGGGAGAAAAAATGTAGCAAGTTTCTCTGAAAGAAGTCTCATTTTGAGGTATATATAAATGGGTTTAAATATTGATAAATGATCAAATGATATGACCTGGAAGTTCTCAAGGTGAAATGGGGGGGGGGGGGAGGAGGAGGTAAGAATGATCCAAAGCCTTCAGAAAGAAATGAAAATTAAACAGTTCTGTGGTTCTACTTCACAGTCACAAGCTGTCAAAAAGGAAAGTAGTAAGTTTTGGAGGGGCTGCAAGAAACATACACATTGATGCACTTGATTGAGCTGTGAATTGGCCCAAGTATTCTGGAAAGCAATTTAGAACTATGACCCGCTCCCAAAATTACTGAATTATGTATGCCTTTTGGCTTAACAATATAAGTTCTGGGCCCCATAATGATCAAAGAAAGAAGAAAAGGTTGTATAGATAAATATTAATCTATCATTCTATCTATGTCCACATAGATAGAGATAGCAGTTATTTTTGTATTTTCAAGAAACTGAAAACTAAAGGAATGTCCATCACTTGAAGAATGGATGAACAAATTATGACACACAAATGTAATAGAATACTATTCGACAGTAAGAAATGAAGGGGTGGGTTCAGAGAAATTTAGGAAGACTTATGTGAACTGATGCAGTATAAAATGAGTAGAACCAAAACACAGTCTTCATTGTAATATAAATATTGAAGAAACAAATAATTATGAAAGCCATAACTAATCAAAATAAATGATCACCTATGATTCCAGAGGACTGATGATGAAGAATAGTACCCATTCTCCTCAGGACAGTAAGGATATGGATGAAAATGCATAAAGATACAAATTTTTGGGCATGACTTATATGGAAGTTTGTTTGTTTGACTATACTTATTAAAAGTTGTGTATTTCTTTTATTTTATCCTAGTGATTTGAGGGAGACAAATTAGTAGGGTAAAAAAATGCTTGACAATTGGAAAAAATAATGAAACATTTTTAAAAGGGCAGTTAATTCAGGGAATAACTAAATTCCTAAAGAAGCTTTCTCCCACCTACTCTCCACCTGCCCCCTAAAAACAAGAGAAGCCTGTTACAAAGTTTTAATCACTTTTCTGTTTCTTATCAGGAAAGGAAAAGAACAGAGTCTCACTTCAGGAAACAAAACCTACATTGAACAGATAGTGGCTTCTCCCTTAATGACAGGATAAAAAATAGCAAGAGCTGAGCACTGCTTAGCCACAGGTTTATGTTATTAAAAGGCTCTCCATTTATGCAAGGATCAAGAGAATTGTGTTATAAACACATTTAGAGTCAAACTTACTGAGAGACTTTGGGCCAAAAGTTCATTTTCCTAAAAGTAAAAAGGAAGTGCTACTCTTATTTAAGCTAAGAACTGAGCTTTAGTAAGAAAAGAAGCCAATCTACACCTAGGCGCTTATATTTCTTTCTGAGAATCTCAGATTTGGAATGAACCTCAGAACCCATTCAATGCAAATGGAACTAGACTAAAAAAATCACCTCTGCCACATGAATAACAAGAGAACATTCAGCTAGTTTTATGATGCTATTCCTTAAAGAGGTACCCACCTGTCCCTTAAAAGAGTACATTTTACTTTTACTTGCTCTAATTGTTTCTAAAGTTTTCCTTATAACATATTTAAGTTTTCCAGTTTCAGTTTCCAACCACTGTTCCTAGTTCTGATTTCTGGGGCCAAGAAGAACAAAGCTAATCCTTCTTCCATATGAAAAAATTTCTCAATGTTTTTTCTCCAAGGCAAATATTCACAGGTTCTTTAACTAATTTATCTATAGCATGGAATCTAATACTCTCCCAATGTGGGTTGCTCTTTCTGAATGTTCTCAAGCTTACTGTTGTCCTTCTTAAAAGGGGGGAATAAAATATATTACCTTAGATGGAATCTGAATAGGGAAGACTACAGTGAAATTATTTTCCTTTTCTCAAGGAAAATGACTTACATAATGCATCCCAAAAGAAAATTTTCAGAATGCCAAATCATACAGTTCAATCATGTTGAGCTTATAGGCCTCTAAAATCTCCAACTGTTTCTCATGGGGACTTTCCAGACATGCATCTCCATCTTTCTTGATATGTTGATTTTCAATATAAAGTTCCGTAACCAATATGTGTATATATATGTTTACATTCATCTCTATTAAGTCTCATCTGATTTGATCTATCATTCTAAATTATGGCCCTGTCTTTGTTATACAACTTATAAATTTTCCCTCCCTGTTTTGAACCATCTGCCAATTTGCCCAAAATGTCTTCTTTATCTAAGTCATTGAAAAAATGTTGAACAGCTTAGGGGGTTAAAGTCAAGTCCATGAACTACTTCATTAGAGACCTCTTTCCCGGACCTCACCATTTTTAATAACTATTCTTTTCATCTACCTTATATATTTATACGATCTAGCCCACATTTTGCCATCTTATCAACAAAGATAGCAGAAGAGAGTTTGATAACTTGTTTACTGAACATACATATCATTTAATAATTTAGTTATCTTCTTGAAATCAGAAATTATATTAGCATACCAATACCTGCTATCTATGAAGCCCTTTGGGCAAAAATAACATTTAAGTAGATGTTAGGATTTGATGTTCTGAGACTCCAAGAAACCTTGACTTCATATTTTATCTTCCTTAACAACTTTGAGAAATGCTTCTGCCTGGAATATGTTTTTAGTAAAATGGCTATATGTTTGACCACTTGGGCTCTGGGTGATCAACTGAATCATATGTGAACAGTTGATAATGGGGACAAAATCTCTTACTGCAGCTTCATTTTTTTGTTTATTTTTTAATTAATTAATTTTGTTACCTTAGAATACCCAGTTAACTCATTTCCTCTCTTCCCTCCCCCTACCAGAGAAGGCATCATTTGAAAGAACTAGAAAAGATGAGCAGGTAGAACAGCAACCAACAGCTCAGGGAGTGATGTATAGACATCACTGGTAAAAAGATCATGGGGAAAGCAGAGGTGCCTTCCTTTGTGTAAGTACTCATTTCAGCAGCATTGGCAGTGCTGGAAGTTATCAGAATAGCTTAAAATGAAGTTTCCTTGGAAGCAACCAGACAGTGATATCCAGCCTGAGAGCAGCTATAAAGCACCTGTTTTGAGACAGTAGAAATACACAAAGAAGCTGAATCGTTGCACCTAATTCAACTCAGGGACAATGATGCAGGCTTTTTTCTATTGGCAGGTGGATGCAAACATGGAATAATGGGCTAAATATGCCAGAAAGAGTAAGGTTGGTCACCGCCATGTTGAAGTTGGCCCTGGCCACCAGGTAGGATTGAAAGCAGCAGGAAGCCTAACCAGGCAGGCAACCCCCAATTCCTAGTTAGCTAAGGAGGGCTTGCAACAGCTCTTGAGTGATTCTATTGGCACTGGCTTTGGTTGAAGGATGAGTATGTGGGCTATTGTTAAATAATGCTGAGGAAGCTGACATTTGTGACTAACTGTACAAGGTGACTGCTTGGACATTAGGTGTTAAGGTAGTGTTGGGAGTTCAGAATATTTGAATAAACCAAGAGGCATGGGTTCACCTTTATTCTAATAACACCAGCTGGGACTGTTGTGCACAAGGAAGCAAGATCATAGACCTGGGGCTGTTTGCCCTCAGGTGAACTGATTTAGAACCCATTTTCAGCAGTCTCTAAGTAAGAATAATATAAAAACAGATTTTTGGATTTTGGAGGGGAGTTCTTGAGGTTCCTAGATATCTTCTTTACCAACTCTTTTTAACCTTGCCAAAAATTTAACAACTGGTTGCTGGCTGAAGCACTTTCCTGATCCTGTCCTTCCTCCATTCTGTGATACCTCTCCCACTGACTCAGCAATCAGAGATGCCAAGTTCTTTTAGTATGTGAGATAAAGGGATCTCTCAATGGCACAGGGACCTGGATGCATTAAGAGCTGAGCATTCTTTCCAATACCTCATTGATGTTCTGTTTTGACTCCCAGTGAGTTCAATGAAATCCAATGAGCATTTATTAAGCATTTACTGTATGGAAAATAAAGAAGCTAGTTGGTAAAGTGGATAGAGTACTGAGCCTGGAATCTAGAAGACTCATCTTCTCCAGTTCAAATCTGGCTTCAGACACTTATTAGCTGTGTGATCCTTGGCAAGTCACTTAACCTTCTTTGTCTCAGTTTCCTCATGTATAAAACAAGCTGGAGAAAGAAATGGCAAACTCCTCCAGTATCTTTGCAAAGAAAACCCCAAATGGGGTCACAAAGAGTTGGACACAAGTGAAAAAGTCTGGTAGCATGCAAAGTCCTAGAGAAATAAAAAGCAAAATGAAAACTAGACTGTACCCTCAAAGAAGCTTTCATTTAGCTGATAGCTGTTTTTGTTTTGTTGCTTTCCAAAAAAGAATAATTTCTAGGTTAGAAAAAAAATAACAAAAATCTAAGGACTATTTTTCTCCTCTTTTATTTTTAATCATCACTTAATACAGTGTCTGGTGCAGAACAGGTGCTTAATAAATATTAATTGATTCATTGATCTTCCATTTCCTATCTTTGTTTTTCAATAGTGATTAGAATAGCACTATGATATCACTACCATTGGGAACTTTGGATAAACTCCTCTTACTAAAGTAGGCTGACTTTTCTACAATTTACAGTCTTGGTATAGAACACTGGGAGGTTAAATGACTTTCTCCAACATTTTCTTAAAACTAGACAACAAAACAATAAAATCACCCTACAAGGCAGCTAGCAGTTTGATGGATAGAGTCCTAGGCCTGGGGTCAGGAAGACCTGAGTTCAAATATGGTTTCAGACATTTACTAGCTGCATGATCATGGGTAATTCAACTAACCTCTGTTTGCCTTAATCTACTGAAGAAGGAAACGATAAACCAGTCTAGTGTCTTTGCCAAGAAAACTCCATACAGGTCACAAAGAGCCTGACAGAACTGAACAATAACAACAAACATAGGTTGACTTCTCTTTAATGTAGAGCCTTATAGAATCTTGTAAAACACCAACAGGTTGTGACTTTTTCTCCATCAATTTCTACTAAACAATTACCAAATAATAAATCAAGTCCAGAGTCACACAGCCATTATGTGAGAGGCAGAGCTAGCTCAAACCTAGATCTGTTTCCACCAAGTTGGCTGGTTATATAATATATCCTCCTGCTTCCATTGTCTCTAAAAAAATCTAACTTAATTGATGGGTAGTCATTTTAACTCTGTTTTTAATTCATTGGAATAATTCAAGGTTTCTTCAGGATTCTGTTCTTGATATCTTTACATCGTTCTTTGACTGACTTCCCCTGGCTGGCCATTGAATTGAACCTATACTCTCTAGACCTTTTGAAATCTGCTTTCCCAAAACTGAGATTCATGTCCATTTCTTATCAAGCTTTCCTAACATTTTCTTTTTTTTCTTATTTTTTATTTATATAATGAACTCTGTCGTGGAGTGGCTACTTTCCCCTGATGTTACTTTCATTTCTACATGAGCTATTATTGGCTTGTACTTTTTGGTAAGAATCAAAAAGGAATAGAAATTCCCCTTTGTCTCTTTTTCCATCTTCTAAAGTATGAAATGATCATTCAAAGGGAAGTTGTGAATGGCTTCGGGTTTTTTTTTTGTTTGTTTGTCTGTATTTGAAGGAAGTTCAACTATGTATCTATATAGTTGAAGTATCCCATTATTAAAATATGGGAGGCAAATAGGTGCCAAAGGGGATTATGTTGCTGGACCTAGAGTCAGGAAGACCTAACTTCAAATCTGTTCTCAGACACTTATGAACTCTGTGAACCTGGTTTGTAAACCTGAGTTTGTAAAACTCAAAGTCTTATATAAATGCCAGCTATTAGTATATTAATCCACAGGGTTGTTATCTCTTTCCTGAATTCCTCATCTCAATTCTCCTCCTGTCTAGGTGGTCTGTAGTACATCCTGATGGAAAAAAATGTATCTATTTCTCCCTCCACTGACTTCCATCCAAATGCAGTCTATATTGGATGATGGAGCTTTATTAACATAACTACTTATTTATATACACGTATATAAAATGCCCTTTGATATTCAGAGTATTAGACAGAAATGACATCTTATTGAAATCCACCACAGACTTCTGAGATAATACTCTGAGTGAGACAGAATAGCATGACAGAATTGGGAACTTAACTTTTGTCAAACACGAGGTTACTAAAATCTTTTACTACTGTTTGTTGTATGTCTTTTCTGTTCCACTGATCTTTTATTTTGGAATAAGAATTCACTATATGGTAAAAATTGTTGCAAAAAAAAATAGTCTGGAACAAACTATATAGAGAACATTATGTTATACCACTTATCAAGGTAAAATCGAAATGGATAATGAGCTAGGCAAGAGATAAATGGCAGAGTAAGAAGTAAAATGGATAATTTTGAATACACTAAATTAAACAGGGGTTATACAAGTAAAGTTAACATAGCCAAGATTGAAAGGAAAGCAAAAAATTAAGGGAAAAAAATTATAGACTTTCTCAGATAGAAATCTCATATATAAAATATAGAGAGAACTTTGTAAAATTTATAAAAATATGAGCCATTTCCCCAATTGAGAGATGGGGGAAAATATGAACACTTTTTGGATGAAGAAATTAAAGATATATAGATATAGATATACATAAAAAAAACCTCTAAATCTTTATTGATTAGAGAAATGCAAATCAAGACAACTGTGATATATTATCTCCTGCCTATCAGTTTGGCTAAAATGATCAAAAAGTGAAATGACAGATATTGGAAGTGGATGTGGGAAAATGAGGATACTAATTCACTGTTGATGAAATTGTGAACTGATTCAACTGTTTGGGAGAACAATATAGAATTATGCTCAATGAGTAATAAAATTGTGTATACCCCTTGACCTAATAATACTGCTATTAGATTTGTTTCCTAAGATGATCAAGGAAAAAGGGAAAGAACTTGTGTATTCTAAAATATGTATAGCGCCTCTCTTTGTGGTGGCAAAGAACTGGAAAATGAAGGAATGTCAGCATTTGGGGAATGGCTAAACAAGCTGTGGCATATGATTGTGATAGAATACTACTGTGCCATAAGAAATGACAAGCAGATTTTTAATGGAAATTTTTGGATGAAGAAATTAAAATGATATTAGGAAGAGTGAAAGGAGCAGAACCAAGAAAACATTACATAATATTGTCTGAAGAATGACTTATGTTTGTCCACTTCCAGAGAAACAAGTATGACATAGATACATACATCTTTTTGTCAAATGATGCCTTCTCCAGGGTGAGGAAGGGAGGGAGAAAACTACTAGGAATTTTAATGTAATAAACAAATAAACAAACAAATCATATAATGAGGAAGGTCTAGGTTCATATCCTATCTCTGACACATACTGGCAGCATGCCTCTGGGCAAGTAACTTAACTACACCATGCTTCTTACCAGTGGTGTCAAACTCAAATAAAAATGGATACTTCATGGTGACATATTTGTTTGGAAAACCAATAAATTAACATTTTCTGTGATGTAGTATGCTTTTATTTATTTTGTTAAAAATTTCCCAATTGCATTTTAATCTGTTTCTCAGTAGTTTTACAGGTTGTTCTATAACAGGGGTCGGCAACCTTTATGGCCATGAGAGCCATAAATGCCACATTTTTTAAAATGTAATTTCATGAGAGCCGTACAATGCTCACAGTGTGTGCTCCCGTAACAGCGCCTGAAAAAAAATTGAATTTATGGCTCCTGCAGAAAGAGCCATACCTGGCCCTCAAAAGAGCCAGATATGGCTCGAGAGCCATATGTTGCCAACCCCTGTTCTATAAGGTTGTAGCTTTCACAGATGGTAACTACCTCTAACAGTAGAGGATATCTCCTTATCTGGAAGTTCCTTTTCCTATATTCTATTCCAGATGAATAATGCCTATTCCTGAATTAATATATAATAACAAGCATTTATATATTGCCTACTATGCACCAAGTCCTTTAGAATTATTCTATTTGATCTTCACACATACCTTAGGATCTAAGGCTATGATTATTCCCCATTTTACATTTGAGGGTACTGAGACAGTTTAAGTGAGTTATTCAGAGCCATTTAGCTAATAAGTATCTGAGGTTGAATTTGAACTTGGGTCTTTCTAACGCCAGACCTAGAGCACTATCCACTGTGCCACCAAGCTGCCTCAACAAAGAGAAGTCCTATATCAGCATCACCAAGTCTTAGTGTTAAATTATAAGCTCAAATTTGCCTTATGTTATTATTTGCTTTCCAGATTCTTTTGTATGTAGATATCTGAAGTCATGGTTTCACTGCTATCTGTCTTCTTGGAAATTACTTCCTAAGAATTATTGGTCCTCTTCACTGTTTTTTGTCTTTCTTGTATTGTACTTTTTATTGTCTATGGGATTATTAGAAGTCTATATTTTTTGTAATATTATAAGAAATGTGTATTGGATCATAAATTTAGAGTAAGAAGGGACTCCCTCAGACCATCAAGTCTAGCCCTGTAATTTTAGAAGTGAGGAAACTGAAGCCCAGGGAAGTTAAATGATCTGCCAAAGATCACACAAGTATAGTTAAGTGTCAAAGATATCATCTGAAATGAAGTTCTTTGTGACTAATGCTTTTTCCAAGGTTTAATGTTGTATCATCAAGCAAAGGGAAAGTCCTGAGTATGCCTCCTCAAAATTCATTTTTATTTCAGAGAAGGCAAAAATAATCAACATAAATTATCACAAAGTCTTCCACCTTCATGGTTCCATTGATTATTTTTATATTAATAGATCATCCTTTCTCCAATGAGCCCAAGGAATTCTATAATTATAAAGAGCAGAGTAAAGATTGGTACATTCATGTCCAATGGGAAAGAATTTCTGAACATAACTTTTTAAAAATGAAACACAAGTCATTTACAATACTTTCTCTAAATCTAATTGATTCTAATTTATCAGTAAGTTCCAAGAGCACTTTAGCACTGAACCAAAGTCAGAGAAGAATACTAGAGGAAGGGAGATTAGAAGATTAAGGCAGAGACAAAAGCAGAAAAGATTAGGATGAAGGATGGGGAAGGCCTGAAAAGAGCACAGAGATGATATGAAAGGAGGATAGAAACATCTGTTATGTGTGTGTAGGAAGGAACAGAAAGGGACAGAAAGAAAGAAAGAAAAGTTCATTAGGTCCATCTTAGTGTTTTAAACAAAGTTACACCTGTGCTGGGTCTGAGGACAAGTAAGTGATGCTGCCACTTTACAGGGAACAAATAAGTTTTTAATCAAGGACATCTAGATCCATCTATATGATTCATTAATTCCTTCGTTTCTGAAATCTATTGTTTTCTTTAATATTGAATGGAAGAACCTGATAGAAGAATGGCTCAAGTAGACAGAACATCTTCAAATCTCACCTTAGATGCTTACTAGAAATATAACCTGGCCAAGCATTTAAATGGTAAACCAATCCAGTATCTTTTCCAAGAAAATTCCAAGGACAGTATTGGTATTCTACGGTCCACTGGATCACAAAGAATTGGACCAAACTAAACAATAATAATATCAAATTATCTCCTCTCCCATCCCAAACTATAAAAGTTATAAGCTGAAAATTACAGTATTGCCAAAGGAATTGCCAAAGTTAAGGAAGCCAGTTCCTAAAATCTTACTAGCACTAATGAAATAGCCCTGGGAGCTCAGGTGGCTCAGTGAATTGAGAGCCAGGCCTTGAGATGGAAGATCCTGGGTTCAAATCTGGCCTCAGACATTTCTAGCTGTCTGATTCTGGGAAAATCAATGAATCCCCATTGTCTAGCTCTTACTGCTCTTCTACCTTGGAACCAATACTAATATTGATTCTAAGATAAAATGTAAGGGTTTAAAAAAAATAGTCTTAAATTGGCCTTCTTGCCTCTATGCTATCCTTATTCTAGTTAATTCTATATATCACTGCCTGAGTAATCTCTTGGATTATATGATTTCTCTACTCATAAACCTTTAGGGGTTCCTTACTATCTCAAAGCTCGAGATGAAGCATGATAATTCTTATTGTGGCAACTGAGAGCATTTGTCTAACCACCTTCACTCTTCCTGATTTACAGAGAAGTGATTGGTGGTGGTGGTCCCTCATACATAAAAATGATCAAAATGGCAGCAGTGTCGGGGTTAATGTAATGTCTGACAACAATTTATCTGACCAATACGAGCTCAGAAGGATTCTACCACAGGTTGGGCACACGTCTTTAAATTTGCACATATTTCTTTTCAGCTACTGTAATTCTTTCTGCTTCATTCATAGAGTACAGCATCTTCTTAGATTCAGACACACCATATTGACTGGACATGTATCATTGTCTTCTATGCCTCAGAAACAACACCAAAGTTTTTCAAATGTACTCACAGAATACATCCCTGAGCAGATATCTCTAATCCAAGTTCAGGTATTATATGAGTCTTCCTCTATTAAACCAAACTCCCACTGCTACTTTTGGTAGTCAGAGGACATCATAATTTCAAAGCAAAAGCATTTAATGAAATTTTGTAGTAATAAAGGCAGTAATATGACATTTCTTCTATAAATCTGGAGTATACTCTCATAGGAATATAGACAACATCTGTGGGTAAAGCAGAAACACAAAAGGAATTGCACAGAGAGACATAGATGTAAGGAACGCATGTATGGAAGGTGTGTGTATATAGGATATACGTGTGATCAAAGCATACATATGGAGAGGCAACTCACGTACTTCTTATATATGCCAGATACTTTTCTAGGCACTAGGAATACAAAGAAAAAAAATGACACTTTTCCCACAGAGGTAATTTCATCATATTGTTCCCACTGACACCTGTTTTGTCATCAGTGTTATATGGATCTTTCCCCTGCTAGTCTTATGGTCCATTGATCTTTATAGGATGCTGCTCTACTGAGCCACTATGAGAAACTTCAAAGGACTTAAGAGTTTTTCTGAATGATGTTCTTCTTTGCCAGTCTCTACTACCTCTAGTTTTGGTTGCTGCCATATTCCTTTAACTTAAAACCTATAAGTAGACATTTAAAACCCATACATAGACATAGACAATGGGGGTTAAGTGACTTGCCCGGGATCACACAGTTAGGAAGTATCTTTGAGATCATATTTGAACCCAGGACTTCCCACCTATAGGCCTGGCTCACAATCCACTAAGCCTAGAAAAAAAATTGAATAAATCATCAAAGAATTTCCCAAGAAAAAGACCCCAGGACCAAATGGATTCACTTGTGAATCCCCCATTGTATCTGAGATCCATTCCCAAGAAGGCCATAATCTATGCAGAAACTATCCTTTTAGCACACATTATGGAGTAAACCACTCCCTGAAGCCTTAGCTCCCAGCTACAATTTCTTTTCCAAGCCTGTTTGGGCCCTATCAGTACAGTTTGAGCTTCCCATTTCCTTGTAACCATGGTAATGTCAATCAGTCATACTTCCCTGTCCCTTAGATCCCCCAAAAGGTATATAAGTTCCCTGAGTTCTGTTGTTCTTTGGATGTTAATGTTAACTTAGAAAAAACACAGAACTATTAAATAGTCATAAAGCCACTCTTTAATCAAGGGAAAAGGGGGGCAGGGCTACTTGGCCTCTCAGAGCTGCAACTTGTGCAGAGTCCAGGATTGAACACTGCTTCACTCTGATCCCTGAATCATCAGAAAGAAAGATGATTCTTCCCTATTTGTTGTTTCCCTTTTAATTTTGGTTTCATTGGTTTTGTTTATATAAAGCCCTTTTAATTTAATGTAATAAAAATTATCCTTTCATTTTTTGTAATATTCTCTGTTAACTTGGAAAAAACACAGAACTATTAAAGTAGTCAGAAATACCAAGTCTTTAATCAGGAAAGAGATAATGTTCATTATTTGGCCATCACCAGTATCTCTGAGAGGATAACTGCACTATATTAATGTCGACATGGAATCTAGAGACCCCAAACTTGTGGCTTAGTGAGATATGATGAACTCTGTTAACTTATAAAAAACACAGAACTATTAAGTAGTCATAAAACCACTCTTTAATCAAGGGGGATGAGGGCTACTTGGCCTCTTCTGCAGAGCTGCACCTTGTGCAGAGTCCAAGAATTGAAAACTGCTTCGCTCTGCTCCCTGACCCCCCTGGGAGTGACACCGAGCTAGATGACCACTCCAAGGAACAAAGGAAATTGGGGAACTTATATACCATTTGGGAAGATCCAGGGGCTGGGAAAGATGATTGACATTGTACTGGTAAGGATGGGATTTACTATCAAGCTTGGGAAAGGAATCCTAGCTAGAGGCTAGGGTGTAAGGGAAGGGGCTGCTTACATAATGGATCCTAAAGGATGGTCCCTGCCCAGGTGTGTCTTCTTAGGAAGGGTCTCTGATACAATGGGCAAGACTACCTAAGACAAAAGGGTATTTAGCATTTACCCTGGGGTCCATTATTCAGTCTGCAACTGCTAGCCTGAGATTCCCTTCAGGGTGGATTCTCAGGGGAACAGGGAACAAGCACAAGCTTTCGGGGTCTCCAACCTACAAGCTATTTCTAAACTAATTTCTAAGCCACAAGTTTGGGGTCTCTAGATTCCATGTCGACATTAATATAGTGCAGTTATCCTCTCAGAGATACTGGTGATGGCCAAATAATGAACACTATCTCTTTCCTGATTAAAGACTTGGTTTTTCTGACTACTTTAATAGTTTTGTGTTTTTTCCAAGTTAACAGAGAATATTACAAAAAATGAAAGGATAATTTAATTTTATTACATTAAATTAAAAGGGCTTTATATAAACAAACATTAAATTAAAAGGGCTTTATATAAACAAAACCAATGAAACCAAAATTAAAAGGGAAACAATAAATAGAGAAGAAATTTTATAGTAATTGTCTCTGACAAAAGCCTAATTTCTCAAATATATAGAGAAATGACTCAAATTTTTAAAATACAAAGCATTTCCCAATTCATATATGGTCAAATGATTTGAATAGTCAGTTCTCAGAGGAAGAAGTTAACACTATTCATGGTTATATGAAAAAAATGCTTTGAATCACAATTGGTCAGAGAAATGCAAATTAAAATAACTCAGATACTACATCACATATATCAGATTGGCCAATATAACCAAAAAGGAAAATAATAAATGTTGCAAAGGATGTGGAAAAATTGGGACACTAATACACTGTTGGTGATACTGTGAGGATCAATAGAGAACCATGCCAAAGGGCCATAAGACTATGTATATACTTTGACCCAACAATACCACTATTGGACCTGTGTCCTAAAATAAGAGATAAGGAAAAAGGACTTAACCTATACCAAAATATTTTTAGTAGCATTTTTGTAGTGGCAAAGAATTAGAAACTAAAGTAATGTCCATCAATTGGGAAATGACTGAACAAGTTGTGGTATATGGTGGTAATGGAATACTATTTCTCCATAACAAATAATGAACAGGACAAGTTCAGAAAAACAAAAGATTTATACAAACTGATACAAAGTAAAGTAGAATTAGGAAAACACTGTTTATAGCAGCAGAAATATTGTAGAATGATCAACTGTGAAGAACCAAATTCTTTAGAGCAAGTTTCCAAGATATCCAAAGGGACTCATGAAAAAAATGCTATCCATAGCCATAGAGGAAACTGCTAGAGTTCGATTGCAGTTCAAAGCATGCTATCTTCCACTTCATTCCCTTTATGAGGTTTGTTTTTTTTTTTCTGTATGTGTAATATGTATCTTCTGTCATGGCATGAGCAATATGGAAATATGGATCATGTGAAAGTATTGTTATAACCTATATCAGATAATTTATTGCCAAGTTGGTGGGGAAAGGGAGAGAATCTGAATCATAAAATGTCAGAAAATGATTTTCAGAAGTTACTTCTACATGTAACTGAAAAAAAATTTTTTTAAGTGGATTTGGGGAAAGAACATAACTGACTCAGTTTTTTTCCCCTATTGGTCATTTTTGATGAATGGGCCCTGAATACTATAGGACCAGCTACAACAGCTCACTTCCTTCAATATTTTCTTTGCTGCCCTCAATGGTACAAAAGTATTTAATTGCTACAAAGAAAAAATATCTATCTATCCATATCTATATCTAAATATATATGTATACCTATCTATAAATATTATAGATGTATATATATATATATATATACATATATATATATATATAAAACGCGTTTGTGGATATATGTGTACACACACACACATACATACATATAGAGAGAATGAGAACTTTAAAAGTCTCTGGAATGCCTTTCCCTCTATTTAAAATAACAGAGTGAGTTCCCTTTGACTTAATGAAACTAGCTATAATTACAAGATGTATCCCTTCTCTTTCTTCTGTAGCATTTTCCTTAAAAATCATACTTTTATTCCCCTTTTTCTAACTAGTTGAATTATAATGAGCAGCCATTTAATTTTTTCTTTGTCTCATATAATGTATAAATGCTACTAGCTGAAATGTGAATGACACGCATTGCCATCAGTGGATGGTGGAATGTGTCACACTCCTGAGTGGAGTAAAATCTATTTCTCTGGTCATGTTGGCTTATTGGCATTCACTAGTCAAGAGGACTGACACCTCTAATGTGGGTCTGTCTATCTTTTTTCAGAGTTGCTTAGTCACCTTTGGTCCTCTTCTCACTCAACTCTTACTTGCATATTTACAAGAAGTTGTAGTATTCAAGTAGCTAAACTATAGTAAAATTGTCTCAGCAGATGGGCTAAAGCAGGTTGAGACCCACTGGTAACATAAGGGGATTTCTACTCTAAACATGTGAATACTCCAGGAAAATAAGCAGCTGAGAACAAATGAAGGCAGCTATAGAAGGCACTTAGAGATTGGTCAGACATAGAAGACACCGAGGTCAACCACTGCTTCCCAAGCCATTTCCAGGCATCTTAGCTTTTGTCTGCTACAGGATGTGATAGACTTCAATAATAAGAGAATGACTCCAACAACTTTTCACAGCTCCACCTCACTTAAATCCAACTCACAAACAAGTCAGGACATTATTCTAATGCTGTTTACCGGTTCCCTTCTAAAATAAAGGATGAACAACAATCAAAACAATAAAAATATTCATGGAACTATTTTGGTGACCCTACCTGGGACTGGCTAGCATAACCTTCACAAATCCCCATTTCAAAGAACAATTCAATGCACATTGGGCAGTTCACCAATGTAGGAACTTCTCAAGAGGAAAAATCAAAAGGAGTGATAAAAGTTGGGAATTGAGTATTTGTGCACTCTAAACTGAGAGGTTTACAGAGAGAGGTTGAATACTTCATATATTTTTGTTCTCTGTTGTCTGGTATATGTCTACTTCTTGAGCATGAATTGCCTATTGGACATAAACTCTTGTCCAGAAATGAGGTATAAATCAGTCTGGAAGCTTCCCCTATGCCCTAATAGGCATTGCTGTGATTCAAGGATTGAATCCAAGTTCCACATTGGAACTCCTTGTTCCAACAGGTGGGGTCCCTTTACTTCTGGAGGTATAACCAGATTTGGAGTAGGATTTTTTCCAAACACTATGCCTTTTCATCTTATTTCTTGCAAACCAATAAGCAAGAGACTTGCCCATAATAATAAAATCCATCTGGAAAAATAAAAGGCCAAAAACATGAAGAAAATTAATGAAAAAAAATATGAAAGAAGATGGCCTGGCTATACCCAATCTCAAACTGTATTATAAAGCAACAATCATCAAAACAATCTGGTACTGGTTAAATAGAGTAGATCAATGGAATAGATTAGGCACTCAATACTCAGTAGTAAATAATCAGAGTAAGCTAGTGTTTGGCAAGAGATTTGCCTGTCTAATTATCTGTCTGTAATTTGCGGTTACTGTTATTGAATTCTGTTCATTCTGATGTAAGCTTTGAGTAGTCAGTGTTATCTCTGCCAAAAGAATGGCATAATCTTCAAACATTATTTGTGTAGTGGTAAGCAGTTGATGTAATCTTCAGACACTGTCAAGTCTGGTCAGTCAGTGTTCATTATGAGATCTAATTAAACTGTTCTAGAACACAGCCTTCTCAGTCTACTATTAGCAAAACGAAAAAAAATACAAGAGCTAGTATGAGTTTGCATTTGTAAAAGTCAAGTATTCATGTCCTACTTAATGGCCCTGGCAATTATTTGGTGCCTTTGATTATGAAGCTTTACAAATTTTAAAGGATAAAGGAGGTTAATTTCTCAAAATAATTATGTTATTGGTTTATTTGGATAGGTCCTGAAGAGTATAAATTTTATCAAACAACTTTGGGAAAAATGAATGGATCTTTCTCCTGGGGAGAAGAGAAAACCAACTCCTTATAAAGTTTCCCCAGAAGATGAATACAGATTCTTTGTCATATTTTCTATCTAGTGCCCTGACCACATTTCTCAGATATCCTCTCTTTGAAGATACTAGCAATTCAGAGGCAGTATACTGTTTCTTTAAGGGATGATAACATTGCTCTTTACAACCATGTCCTTGAGTGGGGAAAAAAGTGCTCTCTGAAATCCTCTTGCTGATAACTTTTATCTTCAATGAGTGGGATGAGAAGAGAAAAAGGGAAAGAAGTTACAGACCCAGAGAAAGCAGTATCACCAGGTACAACTATTAGCTGCCTTGCAGTGAGATTCTTACTGATGTAAGTGACCTCTCACTGGTGTTTGTTATTACTGCCATCAACGCTGGCCCACTGGGAAAAAGAAATGACCTTTTTGTCCCAGAAACTGAGACAATTCTAATGTTAAATTCTCTCAGTACTAATAAACTTTCAGTGGAAAATGAGAACTTTTCTGCTAAAAAAGTTCAAAGCTTTCAAAAGATATTGTTATCTCTGTGTTCCTCATTTGGGCCAGGACTTTGGAGGCAGGCAAAGGATTTCTCCAGTTGCAGAAATTCAGAAATTTTTTTCATTGTCAACTAATTAGGCCAGTGATGGCAAATCTATCATGTAGCCATGTTCGATGACATATGGCCTCACGTGGCCTCACACAGAGAAATATGTGGCCACATGCTAAGGATGAAACATTTGCTGTAGTGTACTATAGATGATCTGTGTACTATAGATGACAATTCTACCTATGTTAATTTACCCATTTTTGTTTATTATATACATTTATATATTACAATTATACATTTTTATTATTTAAACTATAAATATTGTGAAATTATGTGTTTTTTTTCCTCAAAAGTGACACACAACCCAAGTTATGCTCAGTTTTTTGGCGAATTTTGATACACCAAACTCAAAAGGTTGCCCATCACTGAATTAGACACTAACTATGCAAATTAAATATAATTTCTTACAGTGAATGTCCAAAATATGGCTTGATAAATGTTTTTATAAATGCTGAAATATCCTTGTGAATTTGGGGAATTTCGGTTCTCTAGAATTCTTTTTAAAATAAAAACTGAAAATTACAAACAAATTACACAGACCTTTTATTACTCTCTCTATTTTTTGGAGAGTTGACATATTTATTCTTTTAGGGTAGGAGAATAAAATTATTTCACCAACTAGAGCATGATAGGAAGACATTTTTAATACAGGACAGCTAAAGCCAACTAGCTTAAATCTTATCTCCAGTAATTCCATAAAGCAGAAGAAAAAAATTAAAGAAATTAATGGTTTTGTAATCTACAGCTTCTAAACTTGAGTAATTATTGATTCTTCTCTCTAGCTTAGAAAGAAACTTGTTGAAATCAGAAAGCTCATTGTTTGGGAATAAGGAAAATTTTTCATTTTGATTTTATTTTACCTCTATGTTGTTCTGTGAATGACTTAATAGTATTTAACCGTCTAGTTAACTTAGGAGCAAAGTATCCTAATTTAGAAAATTGAAAACAATGAAAAAGGAATAAGAATAGGCAGTGTATTTGCAAGTTCTTAAACTATTATAATAGCAGGCTGGTAGGAAGCTTCTTGTTGCTTTTATTTTACTGAATTAGTGGTCACTATTGGTTTCAACTTCCTAACTTAAGGAGCTGTGATAAATCAGTTCTTAGACTTGCCATATCTTTGCTTGTGATTTTGATAGTTACATATCCATGTATAAAGTTATGTCCTTAGAATTTCACATTCTTTCTGAATGGTATAAAGATAATACATATCCTCAAAAGGAGAATTTATACGAGGAATATGTAAAGGTTTTGTTTTTAAGGAAGTAATACTCTTTACTTTGAGAAAAGCAATAAGATTAGACTGTTACCAGTTGAGAACTAAGAAACATATGATTTACTTTCAAGTAACCATTCCAAAGCATGCCAAAGGTTGGGTAAACGAGATGGTTCTATATCCGTGATGGCAAACCTATGGCACATATGCCAAAGATGGCACACAGAGCCTTCTCTGTGGGCAAGTGCAGGCCCCTGGCTCAGCTGCTGGGAGGCTGGCCCCACCCCCAAATGCAGGGGGTGGGGCAGTCTAGCCTTTCCCCACTGTTGCCAGGGTCTGAGCATAGCTGAGCTCAGGCTATGGCTATGGCCCAACCTCCCCAACTCCCCCAAAGTTCTGTTTTTGTAAGCAAAGAATTGATTGGGTCCCCAACCTCCTAATTGTACTCACCCTAATTAAAATAACCCCCTGAGGAAATCTAGGGCTGAGTCCCATTCACAGAGCCCAAAGCAGATTTTCTTTAATCCTTCAAAGAGGATGTAGATGAAATCACACAGCCAGCCCAAACCAGCTAACACCTCAATGGGGACTCCTGTCAAGCCATCCTATCCATCCCCACTGCTGTAAAACTGGGAGGGCAGAATACATGAATTTATGTCTCTCACATTAAATCCTTTATTCCCCCAGGAACAGATGGCAGAAGAGGTGTTGGGGACACTATTACTATGAGCCACTGGAAGACCTCACATATCTCTTTAGCAGCAAAAAACAGCTACAGGACACTTTGGAATAAGTAGTCCCCTCCACCTCTCTCTGTTATCTTAATCCTCCCTGTTGATACCTGTTGCTTTAATTATTAACTCCCTGACCCCATGACTGTTCCTCTCCTCAAGTTCTGGGTCTTTTTCTGTGTTCTGAACTATGTGCACCCAGCTACTCAGGCAGATATTTCCCTAATTCAGTTTGGGGAAGCAGTAGCTAAAGCGGGTCCCTCAAACTGTTGGGTATGCAAAAAATATCCACAAAGTGAATAAAATCTCCTGCCCCTAGC
Organism: Gracilinanus agilis; assembly: GCF_016433145.1. NCBI lineage: Eukaryota > Metazoa > Chordata > Mammalia > Didelphimorphia > Didelphidae > Gracilinanus > Gracilinanus agilis. The sequence continues at coordinate 433,775,601 of NC_058130.1, read as the reverse complement.
CCATGGTCTGAGTGCCCCAAAGGCCTACCAAATGCCTGAGGCTTCCAAGAAATTAATATCCATTTGAATTCTAGCAGCAGCCTTTCACTTTTACTAAATATCCCCAAACTCAGCACATGGGAATGATGCCCATTCAGGATGGGTGGGTTAATCCAGATGCCTTCAGGTGTATGTGCTTTGCTAAGGGTTGGGTCACTGACCCCTTTTCCTTTTAGTATGACTTTTACACTGTGTAGAAATTACACTGGGAACCCACCAGATCTCTAAAAAGTTCCAAAAGGTTCCCTAACACTGCCCTAGATGATATTTTTAAAATCTATTCCTGGAAGTAGTAGAGAACAAGATTACAAAAGGTAAAGACAAGTGCTGAACTTTCTTTAGTACCATTAGAATTAGCATAGATGAATCTTATTTTAAAAATAATGCCTAAAATATAAAGTATTTTATTATGTTTTCGTAATCATCTATAAATTGGATTAAGTATTTTACATATGACTTTTGTTGTTATTCAATTATGTCCAACTCTTCATGGCCCAATTTGGGCTTTTCTTGGCAAAAATAATGAAATGTTTTGCCATTTCCTTCTCTAGCTTATTTTAAAGAGGGAATTGAGGTAAACAGGGTTAAATTACTTGCCTAGGGTCACACAACTAGAAAATATCTGAGGCTAAATTTTAACTCAGAGATAAATCTTGACTCTAAGTTCTGCACTTAAGCCACCAAGCTGCCCCTTACATATAATAGTCATAGAGATACTTCTTTTTTTTTCCTATTTGAAGTTTCTTTTTCTCTGAAGCAGAAGGGCTAATTCTACAGGTCAGAATCCTTAAGGTCCTTTTCAGGATTTTTTCTGAAATATATAAATTGCATCATCTATACTGTTATGTTTGTGATAACAGGGATATTGGGAAACTGATGGACTAGGCCTGGGCTAGGAGCCTGCAAGACTCCCTCTCTTCCCAACACACAGGCTTGAGTGAGTGGGGACAGGTAAGTGCTCCTTGCTCTCAAACACCTCCCACTCAGAAGTTGGTTTTTCAGTTAAAAATGGAGACTGGGCAATGACTTCTGACAAGGTTCAGCAAAGCTAATCTCTAATGATGTTCACCTCAACTTATATTCCTCACAGGTTTGATTGAGGAACAGAGGAGAAGCTAGATATTTTGATGTTAAGGACTGAGAAGGATCTGACTTCTTTGGCTGGCAACTGACAGGAACCAAGCTTAATGGCAGTAGTGAATATGCCCAAAATAATACCCAGGCACAGCTACTAAAAGATTAAGCTTATATTTATAAAGATGAAGGGAAGGCAGGAAAGGGGTATCAAGGATTTTGGATAAGATCTAGGAAGCCCTGAACTCTTAGGCAGAAGCTGCCCCTCCTTCCCAGGAGGGAGTAGCAGACTTTATATCTAGCTGGCCCTCAAAGCTTATAATAATCACTTCAAATATCTAAATAACTAAATGAATAACAGAACGCCATTGCAATGAAGGTCTAATTCCACTAGACAGGCAAACTCCTGAGTAGAAACCACAATGGCTTTTGCCACTCTGGCCACCAAGGTAAACCCCAAACTGGGAAAAGCAAGCAGAGAGACCTGCTCACCTCAACCCCCAGGAATCAACTGTTTAACGTTTAACTCCCTACCAACTGCCCCCTCACCCAGAGTTCTCCCGGGGGGGGGGGGGAAGGTCCCCTGGAATTCTGGGTGAGACTTGACCCTGTATCTTGCAGGAATTCCACCATGCCATTTTCTATATTACAGTATAGAGTTCAAAGTTACAAAAAAAATTAATAGTATATTCTAATCATTTGCCTCTATATTTTTTAACCAATACCAAATGATTTAGATATCTGCTTAATTTGAGATCTGGAAGCATTAGACCTCTTTCATACCTAACTTTTTTATTATTCCTTTTGATATTTTGGACCTTTTGTTTTTGTAATGAATTGATATTTATTTCTGTAAAGCATCTTTAAACATTTTATCATATAACATTAAAATAAAAATTTCATATTGCTATTTTTACTATATTGGCATGACCCAGCTATGAGCAATGCTTGTTCTTACAGCATTTTAAGCTGTCCATAATTGCTTTAAGTAGTACTTTATGTTGTATTTTTACAAATATTGTGCAGTGGATGAATTCCTACTTTATACATTTTGTAGTTATTTAGAATGAGATTTCCTTTCTATTATTACCTCTTAGATTCAGATTATCAGTTATAGCATTAGAACCCCACTCCCCTCCCAGTTTACCAGTGTCTCACAGAATCCTAAGGGGAGATGAGTTGAGTGTCTTCTGATGATGAAATTTTCTGGTACAAGTAGGAGTTGAAGAGCCTAATGGATATTTGTATCACCACTTTTGTTAATAAAATTTACTGGTGATAGTTAACTCCCATGGAAACAGAAATTCAGGGCACTATGGTAAGCACTGAGAATAAAAGGAAGGAAAACCACACAGTCCCTGACCTCAAAAAAACAAAACATCTAGTAGACAGTGAGTTCCTTTTTGACTGCTTGTTCAGATACCCCTTGAAGGCAGGGGAAATGTCTTATTTAATCTTTGAAATCCCTGCCTCTCTTCCTCTTCCACAAGCCTATCATAGTGCTCCATGAACAGTGAGTATTTAATAAATGTTGAAACATAAAGAGGGCACAAGACATACATAATCTAAGATACAATGATACAGACAAAATAAAAATGTGAAATGCTGTAAGGAAATTTGACAGGGGAAACATGACTTTCAGCTCAGGGATCAAAGAAAGCTTCTTTGAAGAAGTGGAGCCTAAGCTGGGCTTGGAAGAACAAAACTGGATGGACAGATATGAAAAGGGCATACACTCTGATGAGGGAAGATGGACTTCCTGTATGCTTGGAGGCAGGTAAGTGCAGAATAAGAACAATGAGGCTAGTAATCACTTAAGCTGGAATACAGACTTTGCGAAATTAAAAAAAAGGGTATTAAAAAATGAATGCTTAGGTTGGAACCAGATTGCAAAAGATCTCAAATTCTAGCTTAAGGGTCTTGACTTTTATCTTAGCAGCAATAGGAAACTATTGAGGTTTTATATTGTTGTGTTTTGTTCAAACAGGTCAATGGCATGGTCAGAACTATTTTTAGCAGAGTTATTTTGGCAGCTTTATGAAGGATACTTGTGAGAAAGGAAGGGCACCAGGCAGGAATACCAGCCTGTAGAGGCTATCAAAAAAATCCAAGTGAGAGAGGACGAAGATTTGAACTCATATAAGACATGTGAGTAGAAAGGAGGGGAAATACAGAGAATATTAGGGAAGAAAAATCAAAAGGAAATGGTACCTGACTCTGAAGAAAACAAAAATCAAAGATTATTCCAAAAGTCATTCTTGAACTGAATATTGAAGAAAGAGTAAATAGATATAGATTAGTAAAGGGAAGATTTAGGAACATTCCAGTCAGCCAAAAGGAAATTAGTAAAAACACAGAGGTGGAACTAAATAAGACACATATCGAGGTTATTAAAAAGATCATCTTGACTGGAACAGAAGGGCCCATTTCAAGAACTAATGAAAGATAAAATTAAAGAGATATGGGAAAGAAGATGATCCAGGGCATTGGGCTCTGGCCAGGTTTCTTCTTTAGGCAAAAGTTCGATGATAACAGGAATTTAAACACTGAGGAGACTGGGGCTGCCAAATGTCCAGCAAAGTCTAAAAAACAAACAAAAAGGATTTTTGTTTATCAGCATACTTACAACTGAATGACTGTAAATTGTTTTTTAATGAATTGCTAGATTTGTTTCTTAGATAGGCTAGGAAGTACCATAGTGACGTCTGGACACATTTAAAATATTTTTTTTCTATAAGAATTTAATAATATTTAACAAACATTTATTAAGTACCTACTAAGGTCAAGGATAGCCTTCAAATGCATGACATTCCATTCTCAAGGAACTCACCCCCTGAATCACTGCCTTTGTTTCTTCTTAAATGTCTCATTGTTACCTCTCTCTTCAGACTACAAACACTCAAAATTAAATCCTAAAAAACCCTTCAATTGTCCAAGCCCAGGCATTGATAGTCTACATTATTTTTTCCTATTTACTTGAGCCACCTAAACTTATTGCTTCTTTCTTGTTGTTTTCTGGAATTCATTGCCATCACTCTCCTGAAGATTCTTTCTTCAAGGTTGCTATCAAATCTCTTAAGTACTAAGCCTCATAGTCTTTTCTCAGGCCTCATCCTTCCTGACCATCTCTTCCTCCTATACATTTTCTCCTCTGGTCTTCTTTAACAGTATTGATACTATTCTTTCTTGGTTCTCTTTCTACTTGACTGACCATTATCCACTTTTCTTCAATCGATCATACATTTCTGAAGTTTGGGCAGCCCAAATCCTAGGCTTCCAATTTGAATTCTTCTAGTTTCCCTCTCCATACTTTCTTCCATTTTTATATAATTACTGTATTTTGGTCAAGTATAATCTAGAAGCATATTATTCCTAAATCTAGCTATAAAAACCCAATCTCTCTCCTAAACTTAGAGTTTTCACCTTATTCACCAGCTAGACATCTCCACCTGTATGATTTCTTAGTATTTTGAACTCAACATATCTAAAACAAAAATGAGTCATCTTCTCTCCAAAACTTCTCCAAACTTCCCCATTACTAGTCATCCTCCCAGTCATCTCTGACTTCCTTCTCTTTCAAACTCTCAAGTCACTGTTTTGTTAATTCCATCTCTTTTATACTTCCTGCTTCTGTCCCCTTTTCTCTACTCACAAAGTCATCACTCTACTTTTGTCCCTCATCTCTTCCATCTTAAACTACTATAATAGCCTCTAAATTGGTCTCTGTACTTGCACTATCTTCTCTCTCTGATCCATCCTCCAAACAGCTACCAAAATCTTCTTCCCAAGGCACAAGTATGACCATGTCACTCCCATGCTCAAAAATGTTATTACCTCTCTATTTAGTTTAGAATAAACTAGAGAACCCTTAGTACTTTAACATTAAGATATTCCACTGTCTAATTCCAGTCTTTCTTTATAGAAATATTTTTATTCCCTTCACATAACACTTAACAGTCAGACTTGGACTGCTAGGTATCCTTTCAACTTTATTTATTGTCCCACCTCATTCATTCTCTCAGTCCACCTTCCAAAATGCCTAAAATTTACCCCCACATCTCCATCTCTATAAATTCTTATCTGTTTGAGGTCTTTCACAGTCTGGTTCCAATCTAAAGATTATCCTTATTCTTATAAGACCCAGCTAAGGTGGCACTCACTTCTTCCATAAAACTTCTGTGATCACCTTTGCTACCACTGCTCTCAACCTTTTTTCAAATTACCTCACATTTAATCACTAATGCACTATTACGACACTCTTCCTCAGAAAAATATTAACTAGTTAAGGACAAACATTGTTTTCTAGTTTTAATTCCCAAATACCAAACCCAGAAACTGATCCATAGTAGTGCATAATGTGAGGAAACTAAAATACAAAATAATGAACTTCTCTACAAATGCAGAAATACACACATAAGTTTCTCTTTTCCTAAGAAGCATGTAATTTCACTTCACTCTAAACTATCCTAAGTTTTGCTGAATAGACATCCCACCTGCCCTATAAGGAATAAAATGTATGAGTGGGATCAGGACTGATCAGAACTTCACACCAAGAATGTGAGCCCACATTCACCAACCAAATGGTGAACTGGGAGAGAGGTGGGGTGAAGAGTATCGCATTAGGGACCACATAAGCAACTGTGCACCTGCTGCCCAGGTGAAATGCCATATCTGAGCACTTACCCTTTTGCATAAAAAAGAAATAAACTTGCCTCTGCTCCCCTGAGAGGTCTAGTTGTTTTCAAGCTGTGCTATACCATACAATAATATGCACTCAATTTAATTTGTTATATTTTGTTGTTGATTCCTTTGTATTTTGTTTTGGCTCTTCTTCATTCTCACTCTTTACTTCAAATGATTCAGCAAGATTATTACTGAAGCATGCTAACCATAAAGTTTCCAGCTTTTCCCTTCTCTATCCTATACTCTGCCATCACATTCATGTTGCTAAAAATTAATTTAATCATGTTAGTTGATAATTTGAAGCTTTATAGAATTGAAAGGGATACCAAAAAGCCATCCAAAATGAAATCATCATCCAGCCTCTGCTTGCAGCCCTCTAGTGAGGAGGAAGGAAATAACTTGATAGGGCAGCCAACTATTTTACTCCTAAACAACTTTAATTGTTAGAAAGGGTTTACTAATAGCAAGTTAAAATCTCAGGCACAAAACCACAGCTTTATCTTGGATTCTTCACTTTCTTTCACTCCACCTGTCTATCACTTGCCCAATTTCACTGTTTCTACCTCTGCAATATCTTAGGAGTCTGATACCTTCTTGTCACTTAAACATCTACCATCTCAGTTTAAGCTCTCATTTCTCACCTAGATAATTGTAACCACATTCTAATTGACATCCCTGGCAGAAGTCTTTTCTTCATTCTAATTTCTCTTACTTATGTTGCTGCCAACATAATTTCCTTAAAGCATGTGAATCCTATACTCAACAAACTCCAGGAGTTTTCTATTGGCTCCTAGAATAAAACATGAAGTCTCTTGTTTAGTTTTTTTAAATCCTTTAACAACCTTTCCCAACATATCATCCTCAGACAGTTCTTTCCCTCCCTTCCTTGAAATCCAGACAATTTGCCATTTTCTCTGGTATTTAAACACAAAACTCAATTTTCATCTTCATGACTTTGAACTGGCCAGTCCCTATGCCTAGAATGAATTCCCTGCTTACCCCTGACCCATAGATTCCTCTCTTCCTTAAAGCCTCATCATCTACATGAAACCTTTCCTGATTCTCAATTGCTAATGGCTTTTTCTCTCAAAACTATCAAAATAATATGATAAACAATTGTCAAGCACCTACCTTGTGTGAGGCAAGCTTGGGGATTACAAATAAAAGGTACAGTAACTGGCATATGTCAGACATTTCAAATGCTCACTGATTACTTTATGAAACCAGTGTAAGACTTTATATTTGTCCTTTAAATTTAGTCTTATTTGATTCAGTCTAATGTTTTAACCTATCTAGACACTTTTGGTTGAATTGTCTTCTAAAAGGTTAGTAAATTGTAGTGGCTTATTTCCTAGTGGATTGAACACAAACCCCTTATTCTGGAATTCAATGCCCTACAAAGACTAACTCCAAATTTATCTTCTATTACTTTAATGTATACTTTAGTCAACACAATCTTCAGTCTCCTATACAAACGTTCATTCTGCATTTTCTTATATAGTTCCCTTTTGTCTGCAATACTGACCACCCCTTTGCCTCAATAAACTCTATTTCTTTTTTGTTATCATTTATTTTATTTTTTAACCATATAATATGTAATATAACAATAATATAGTTGTGTTAGTGGAAATTTGGGGCCCTTGGTCTTAATATCAAGATCCATGATATAAACTTCCTGTGGATGCTTAGGGGACTTGAGAACTACATTTCCCATGATTCAATGGGCTTCCTGTCTTACATGGTGAAGTGAGCCAACATAAAACAAAGTTTAAATGGAGAGAAATTGATTGGGATGCTCTCTTTCGTATGAAGCAGCCAGGTGGGAGAAGGTGATGATGGGTGATTTGACTTAGATCTTAGCAGGCACACGGCCTTCTTAATTTACCAATATGGCTTTAAATAAATTATTAATACTTTTATCTATATCCATCTATATCAATATTATTTTTAACAGTTTTGGCAACCACATTAGAGACGTAATTCTCAATTTTTCAGATAGCCTACCAAGCTATGCAACTCTGAGACACCTCTGGATCCTCCCCAGAGACCCAGACCTGCTCTTGGGCTATTTTTGGCCACTTTGCTCCATTCTTTTGAGCGTTTTTTTAAAAGAGGAATGCCATTTTTCCAATAGCCTATTCCTGGCTGCTAGTTCATACATTCCCCCATGAACTTGGTTTCAACTACTGCAGGCCCCACCCGCCAGACCCTCCCTGGGTCCCTAGCTTTTTCCTGCCACCCAGTGCCAATCCCAGCTCCTGCTAGGCTGTTCCAATGCCAGATACTTGCTGCTGCCTCTGCCACTGACCCCTAACTGTTCCTGAAGACACTGACCCCCATCTACCTGAATGCCAGTGCCCTGCCTGCTGATGATGATGCCTCTTGCCACCAACTCCTGAGACTCCTTAGACTCCTGCTTCCCACCCAAGCTGCCACTGCTTAAGATTTGGGAAGTATACAAAGAACCCCCACCTTCTCTCTCATTTTACACACCTGGGACTTTCCCAGGGGTGTTTCCTGGTAGACATTAATGACTTTTAACCTGAAGAAAGCTTCTTTAAATACCTTCCTTCCCCCACGAGCCCTTCCACGTGGTTCTTCTAAAACCTGACCTAGGCACCCCCCCAACAAGCCCTCCACGTGGGATCTCCAATCTGCGGCTTTTCTAGCCCCTACCCCAGTTGGCTTCCACGTGGGCCCTAGCTTTTACTCTTCAAACAGGAAGTAGAATGGCAAGTGTGGGCTGCATGGCCTATTTCAAACTATTCCTTGCCATTATCTTGCCTGAAACTCAGGGGAGAAATTCACCCACACACACTATGGCTGCCCAAGACTTTGAACTATATACCCTTATGAAGTCATCCACACTGGGCTCAGGGCAGAGCTCAGTTAGAAGGAACTTGAATTGGACCAGAGGTGGATTTTAAAACAGACTGCATGGGTTTTGTTTTTTTTTTTAAAAGTCTCTGTATCTTATTGTATTTTGCTAATTGTTATGTGATTTAATATTGCTGTTAAGTTGACTTTTTGGTTGCACTGAATCATTTTAAGCTAATGGAGTTTTGGCTGCTAGATTAATTCTGTTTATGATTTTATTGTAATTTCCAAATAGTGAGCAAGTATATTAGAATTGGTAAAAAGGGTTTTTGACTGCATACCTTGTAATCTGTTTCTTATATTGTATTTCCTGATTTCTTTAAGGTTTCATTTTTTTAAGTTTACCTGTATCAATCTAATTCTATTATCTGTATCATTTATGAACATCTTAAACATTTTTAAGTTGAAAAGAGCCCATAAGCCTTAGGATTACATACCTGAAGTTTTTATTCAATCTTGATATTGCTTACACAACCTTGGAGATTTTAATGCCTTGAGAATTTAAGTTATAATTTTATAAAGGGTCTTTAAAATTGACTTTAGATGCCTAGTACCCTTCTGTATAAATGATAAGGTTTTATATATTTATTATAAAGAATGTTGTCTTAAAGGGGTAGAGGAAACAAATGGAAGTTTCCTACCCATTTTTTTTTTTTACACAGGAAGCCAGGAGAGCTCCTGTATGCTTGATGTTTTGTCTCTTTGTTTTGACATGCTTTCCCATCAGAAGGATCTAGAATTCCTGAGGATAATTTAGACCCAGAAGATTTTGATTTTTTTTATCAGATTTTTTTTAGGCTCTGCCCCACAATTGCCAAGGAGGCAGTAATAGAGTTTGTTAAGAAAATATCTTAGCCAAGGTTGAATAATTTATCATACCTGTTGAATTTGTAACAAGCATACAATTTTTTTATACATCACAGCAAGTGGTTATAATAATGGGCTTGTTTGCTATTGTTTTTAAATGTGTTATTGGAAATTATGGTACTTTATTTGAATGTGCATTATGAATATGCTATTTTATAAAAATCATTTAGGGGCAGCTGGGTAGCTCAGTGGAGTGAGAGTCCGGCCTAGAGACAGGAGGTCCTAGGTTCAAACCCGGCCTCAGCCACTTCCCAGCTGTGTGACCCTGGGCAAGTCACTTGACCCCCATTGCCCACCCTTACCA
>NC_058130.1:433696381-433765665 GCF_016433145.1 Gracilinanus agilis | reverse complement strand
ACATAAGACTTTGACATTTTACATTTCATTCATAAGTCAATTTTTTCTCTTTTATTTGGATTTTATTTTTATTTTATTTTATTATTTCTTTTGCCAATTGATTTTACACAACCCCAAAAACTCAGCCATGTATCCTTGGCTAATCTGGGTATTGGCCTTAACCCTTTTCAGGGGAGAATGTATTATTGATTCTCCTCGGGGGGGTGTGTAAGTTTTATAATCATAATGTCTGTATTACAATCTATAGTGTAAAATTTTAACTCTTTTGAGAGTAATCTCAGGGGGGAATGTATAATTCTCCTCAGAGTAGAATGTGTGTTTTATAATCTATAATGTAAAGTTTAAATTCTTTGAGAGTAATTCTAGGATAAGAAATTTGCCATCTCCCCAGAATCCAGACAATGAACTTGTTTGGAGAAGGCACCATGAAGATGCCTGAAGAGCCTTCACTACTGGATCATGAAGATCCAAATTGAACTTTGGGGTGCAGTTGATTGAACTATGGGGAGTTAAATGAATTTGTTTTGAATGTACACTCTTATGCCAATAAGGGACTGCCCCCAATTGGCTTTTTGTCAATGTGGCTAGTTTTTGTCCTCTTTTCTTTTATCCCCAAATTTCTGTAATTTAAAAGTTATGTTTACAAGAGCATTCAAGGAGACCAATCTCTTTCCACTCTCAGGGGGGAATGTGTTAGTGGAAATTTGTGGTCCTTGGTCTTAATATCAGGATCCATGATATAAACTTCCTATGGACACTTAGGGGACCTGAGAACTACATTTTCCATGATTCAACGGGCTTCCTGTCTTATGTGGTGGCGTGAGCCAATGTAAAGTGAAGCTTAAATAGAGAGAACTTGATTGGGATGCTCTCTTTTGTAAGAAGCAGCCAGGTGGGCAGAAAGGTACCTGGCTATAACTATCAAAATTATTTTAAATAAACTATTGATACTTTTAATATACATATATATCAATATTATTTTTAACATAGTACAGATGATTTGTTATAAATATGAGATAAGTTATAACATGCTTATCAAAGAGAAACAAATTCTCACATTAGTTAAGTCCAAAAATCTGCCTCTTCTTCCCCTCTTCTCCAAAATGCAGGTAATATGAGATGGGTTGTACATATATTATCATTTAACACATGGTTCTGTGTTTGTCATGTTGGGAAACAAAACAATATCGCTTACCCTAGAGATAAATCCATGGAGGAAATAAAGCGAAGAATGGTATATTTCAAGCTGCATTTTGACTCTATCCATTCCTTCTTTAGTGGTAGATATCCTTTTTCATCATGAGTCTCTTAAAGTTGTCCAGGATCCTGGCCTTATTATAGTTAAGTCATATCCAATTGATGATAATACATTATTATTCTTACTGTATTTCTCTTGATTCTGCTCACTTCACTTTGCAGCACTTCGTATGTCTTTCAAGGATTTTTTCTGATTATTTTGTCTGTCATTTCTTATGGCACAATAGTATTCCATTATAAGCATATAACACAACTAGTTTGGCCATTTCCCAACTGATGGACTTCCCTTCAGTTTCTAGTTCTTTGCCACTGCAAAAATTGTTGCTGTAAGTATTTTAGAACATATAGTTTCTTTTCCTTCTTTCTTGAACACTAGTTCATTTTCAGAGATAATCAAGTTCTCCTTCCTTCTACTGATCTCTACATGGATTACATTGCAATTATGAACTGTAATCAGTTCTATAAAAATAACACACTTAAAATGGAAAAAAAGACAAACTTGAACACATATAAATATTGTAGAAAAATCTAGAAACCATGCCTCTGATCCTTGATTGAAGGAACTGGAAAATTAGGACTTGGAGAAGAACATACAGAAACTCAACAGAAAACTTTGTTTTAAAGATTATCTTGAAGAAAAGGAAAGAGACTTGTTCTTTCTATTTGAGATGGCAAAACTAGACCCAGTGTTCAAAAAAACAGGAAGGCAGTTTTAAAATCATTACTAAGACCTTCAAAACAATTAGGCTACTCCAAAAAGGGGCTGCCTTTAAAAAAAATTCACAGGTATATGAAATACCAGTTCTCTTATTTAATTTCCTTTTTAAGAGCAAACCTAAGCTACAATTGCAATGCTACAAAAAATAAGATAAAAGTTTCCAAAAGTTAAATACAAGGGCTAGTATTTTTGTTTGTTTGAATCTTAAAATACAAAGCTATCTGATCAAATATTTGTGTAATGATTATGCAAGCTGCGCATTTAATCATCCATTCAAAACATCTCCAAGTAAAATCCATTGCTGAGGAACAAAAAGAAGACCAGACTAAACTCCCTAGCACATTATCTCAGTGTTTCTTCAAGTACTTTATAAAATCTTCTACATTATCCTCACAATACCACTAGGGACTTAGGGAGAACCAAAAACTGCAAGATTGCCAAGGTAAGAATGAATGGCCAAATGTTGGTATCTGAAAAAATTGATAAATTCTGATTTGCATGGGTGTTCTCTAATCATTGGACCAGTGAACCTTGGGTGTGAGAAATCTTTACAAAATCTAATTTTTAAGCATGCATCAGTAATAATGCATTTTTATAATTATCTCCATTTGCCTAAAAGGATAGCATAAGACTTGATTACCAAGAGCAGAATTATTTTCTAAAATGTAATTTGGCTACTCATTTTATGTATTATTACAGATTTTTAAGATAGGATCATAAAAGTTGAGTAACTGAAAACTCTGAGTTACTATGGCTCAGCTTTTATATAGACTTCTCTATGTTTTGTATTTACTGGTATACCTATATATCAGTAGGTTACTCCAGGACCCTTTTCTTTCTGATGGAAAAAAAAATGCTTAGTTGGTGTGTGCTATAAACTTAGTACGTGCTTTAAATTTGGCTTTTGCTTTAAAATCACCGACACTACAGAGAAAAAGTATAGTGGTCTTCCACTCTGCGTTTCTTGATTCCTAAACCCAGAATATTCCTAGTCTTTGTGTCTATAACATAGGTCTTGTCTAAGGAAATATACCAAGTACTATGGATAAGCCATCTTTGAACTTTAAAATATTTTAGGGCCAATAATATAAAAAGGAATAATCCAAATAATACTTAATTTGGGTCCTTTTGGCTTTACCCATGATTCATTCTGTTTGTCCTTTGTGGGGAGCAAACCACAATGCAAATGAGATATTAATGATATGTTAAAACACTGCACAGACTCTAAGGAAGGCAGTGATTGTAGAAACTGAATAGTATTTGAACCTAGTCCTGTGGGAAACTAGACTAACTAGCTGTACTTGCAGAGCCTCCCATCTGAGAACCTAGGGTTATGTCTAAAGATCGATGTGAGGAATTTTCTCATAATTGTGAATCTAAGCAACCCATATGTCCTATCTGAAAGGTGGCTTCATACTAATCAACTAATTGTTGTTTCTATGTTCTTTTGAGTGTGTACTTGGCAGGGTTGGTGGGACATTTCAGCCCACATCAAAATCATCTGAGTTACTGCACAGGAGGCCATTTGTCAGAAATGCTACATAATGCATATCTCCATTAGATGGGAGGTCGGACTTATATATCTTCTAAGGACCTGTTCTCCCCTATAATTCTAATTCTTTCAAAAAAAAAAAATCCAGCTCATGCTGATCACTTCTGCTCTGGATCTCACTCTGCCTATAATCCCCATTTAAATAGTGCTAAGAATAAAATAGGGGTGGTCTTGAGAATTCCTCTATTATTTATAACTAGAAAGAACCTTAAAAGTCATAAAGCCAAAAGTACAGATCCCATTTATATAGAATTTTAAGATCTATTCCTTTGAGCCTCACAACCCCAGAGTAAAAGTACCACAGCTATTCCCCTTCTCCTCTCCATTTTATATGGGAAAATCCTGAGACTCAGAGATGTCAGAGCCCATCTCAGACACTTAGAAACTATATGCCCCTCATGTAGATTGTGTCTAAGATGGGATTTAGAGCCAAATTTCCTGACTCCAGCTCCAGCATTCTATCTATTACCAACCTATCTCTTCTTTCCATGTTGGCTCTAGGGGATTCAACAAATATTTGGTGAATTTAATTGACCATAATGCTGTAAAATTCAAACTAGCACACAAAATAGGCTGCTTCACCTCCTGATTCTCATCAGCTCTGACTTGGCATACCAATTGCTCCAACAAGGCTAGAAGCTCCACATAGAGTGCGGTGTCAGCAGAACTGAATGTGTTCTTGGGAAAGGGAGAATTCACCTCCAGCATGCACAGATGGGTCTGGAACACCTGGGGCTGGGCTTTCTCTGCAGCACAGCTGGTGGATTGTGAGCAAAAAACTAGACTGAATATTTGCATACTATAAAAACGAGTAACTTTACAACCAAAATAAAATTTAATTATTTAATGAGGGATAAGTCCTTATGAGGCCCTCACTGAAAGCAGGTGTATTGATCTGAGACAAAATGCTTGAGTTGATGCCAAGAACCATCAAGTAAGTGCCTGAGAGAACCCAGGAACTGTAAATCTGGGAACAGAAACAGTTGTTACACATTTCACATGCAGAAGGTATATGGCATATAGAGAGGATGCTCTTGTTTTAAGTAGAGGTTGGACTAGATGAATTCTGATATACTTCAGACAGATGATTCTATGCTGCTGTAAAACAAAATCAAGAAGGAATATTTCCACTAATTTACATGGTATACTTTGAGACTTTAATTCATCCATGACTTAATTGGCATAGGTATTCTTTTCACTGGTACAGATGAGAGACTCTATGCCTTATGATACAGTTTTATTTCTTACTGTGAATTTTAAAAAATGGTATTTTTTGTTATTTTTAGGCAGGTAGGTGGCATAGTGGATAGAACATTGGACTTGGAATCAAGAAAATTCGAGTTCAGATGTGATTTAAATACTTATTAGCTTGTGTGACTTTGGACAAGTCACTTAACCTCTGCCTCAGTTTCCTAATAACACTTACCTCCCAGGGTGGTTGTGAGCATCAAATGAGACAATATAGGTAAGGTGTTTTTCAAACCTTAATAGACTACTGAAATGCTAGTTATTATTATGGAGATAAACCTCTAGGAACTATGCTAGATCAGTACTTAGATGGCAGATATATGCTGGAAGTCTCTTGAGCTTGGCAAAACCATCCATGACATGTTCCCTCTTGGTACAGTCTTCAAGGACACAAGTTCAAGATGTCAAAAAAAGAAATTAAAAATGGAAAATGGAATATAAGCAATGCAAACTGTATTAAAACCTCACTGCCAAGTACATTTTCTTGCTTTGATAATGAATAGATTTAACTCATCAGAATGTGAGCTAGTTGAGGGTAAGGATGTTGTTTGGTTTTTTCTTTATATCCTCAAGGTTAGCAAATGCCTGGCACATAGTAAGAACTTAATGAATACTTTTAGACTGAAAGAATGACTTATTTGGCATTGGCACATTAACACAAATTTCTCTTATATTACTAAAGTCCTTACAAATATTTTTTAAATTCAACTTGAAATTTTTTCATTAATTTTTAGCAAACTATTTTGAAAATGTCTTCATAGATATAGATTTTTTAAACATACCATGCTTTCCCTCAGTATCACTACCCCTTTCCCTGACCCACAGAGATCTATCCCTAGCTCATATAACAAAAAGTTTGTAAAAAGAATAAAAAAATTAGCACAACCAATCAATATATTAAAAAGTTTGAAAATATGTGTAATGTCATTTATCCTTTGTTTCAAAGAAGATTGATGATATCATAAAGTGATGTCCTGTTTGCATGTGATTCGAATTTAAGAGAGACGGAGTTGCACTAAGTCATCAGCCTTTCTCTCACTTCAGGAGTCATTGAAGTTCAGTGGTAAGACAAGTCAGGACAACTGGTGATGGCCTGGAATACAATGGATGGCTTTAGTGTCTTTGATGCCTGACCAAGCTCTAGGTGCTCCACAGCACCTGCTTTTGTCACCATCAAAGCTATTGGACAAATTGTTCTGATCCATCCATTCTTCCAGGAAGAAGTCTTTACCTGATTAAGGTAGACATCCCTCTAAGTCAATAACACTTGTAGTCCTCCCATTTTTGTGAAAACAAAATAATCATCCTCACATATTTGGGAGAGATTAGCTCACCAAAAGATTCAAACAGTAGACTTCCCTAGTAAATTCAAAATAAGATTCAATTTCTAAAACACTGATTTATAAACATTAGTTTGGTTTAAAGTTTTCCATGCTTCAGCTCAGACATCACTTTGAAGGAAAGTGAAATTACTATTTCATCTTTCTATCTAATGAAATGGAGAAACTCAATGTATAAAAATTCTAGGGAAAATCTACTTCATATGTTTCTGGAATATTTATTTGACTTATTCCTTCAGCTTGAGATTTCCTAATTAAATAATTCGCAATTTCATTTGATCACCAATGTAAACCAATCTCATAATCATGATATGAAACTACAGGAAATGAATATAGAGTAAAACTACCATGTACCTCCAATTCTCTATTCACTAGTACAAGATTTTAGGCCTGTAATTTTATCCCAGTCTATAATCTTCACTAAAGAGCAGGTAATCATTCAAATGCTTTCTATTTAGCTTATTCACAATTTTATCTAAGAAATCTAGGACTCCCACCCCATTTAAACACTTGGGAGAGGTTATTATTCTGTCCCTTAAAGGGTCAATTTCCATCATCTTCAATGTGCCTGAACAAGGAGGGCTGACACAATGATTGTGATGGGTCAGGGTAGAAATACCAGCAATAAATATTTCCATAGTTTGGTGATAAATTTGGCAGATGAATATCCCCAAACTGCTATTTCCTAGAATAGGTCCAACATGGTTCTACAGATATTTTAAGAGTTTCCATATTATTCCTACAGGTTTACATAACTTCTTGCCTCCTTAATAAAAAAAAAAAATGGGTACACTGGCAGTGTTTTGTCCTCTAGCATCACCACTAGAAGACAGTCCATATATAGCAAGCAAAGTCTCTTGCTGACTTTATACCAGGGTCTTAACAGTCTTCAAGTGCCAGAGTCCTGTGACTTCTAATAGAAGTTTACCTGAGAGAATAAGGTCTTCAGAATGTATGGTCAAGGATGGAACTGTGATTAATCTTATAGAAGAGAGTCATCACTGCCTAATCCTTTAGTGTTAGGCAAGTTAGTCATGCCACTGGGGTGCTTACTGAAGACCCTGTCACACATAATTTTCTCAGGGACACATGCAAAGCAGGAAATACAAAAGAGTCACATAAGGGAAACCACCCCCTTGCCATGAATCCCAATACAATCAGGAGTCTTTCAAGCACCACCTTGATAAGACTCAGAAGTCTCGATTTTTGTTTCAAACAAACTTCTAATACTTTTTGGAATAATTGAGATAGGTACAGTTGTCTACCTAAAAAAATTTTCTTTCTACCTGATAGAAAGACAATGTGAAGAGTGAATCAAACTCTTTATCTATCAATCATCAACTTTTAAGTTAATCAGTCAAAAACTTAAGTACCCCTACTTAGTACCTTACCAGTCCGTAAGTATGAGAGTTCATGTCACTTGCTAGAGTAGGTGACAACTCCAGAGTCCCTGCTGGGCAGTGCTAGGCATATTGAAAGATTGTGATTGGTTCCTGTAAAGTGGGGGAGCAACAGGAAGTGACATGGAAAAAGTACTATAAAAAGTCCAGAACTTCCTATCCAAGAGATTTCTCCTTGAAGCTTCTCCTTTGGAGTTCTTCTTTGGAGGACAGATCCTTGGGGTTTGGGGACTTTGATTTCAACTTGGAGCTTTTCAGCTGGAGTTTTCAGCTTTGGGACTTGGAGCTTCTTGGAGCCAGGGACTTTCTTGTTGGGTTCACTATTGCCTCAGTGAGCTTTGCTCACGAGGGTTTTTTTGCATTGGGACTTTGCCTGGATCCTTTGCCCAGCTTACTGGTGAGTGACTAGGATTCTCATGTGAAGATTGGAACTTTGTCAGGGAGTGATCTTCATTTCACCAGATCAGCATTTAGGATAGGCTAGGCAGTCTACTTACATCTTTCTCTTCCACATTTCCCTCTTTTTACTAATATTCCAATTAAACAAAATTGTTAAAAGCTGCTAATAGTTTTCCTGACTTAAGGGATAATAATCAGTGACCACTTTTTATAACTCTCTTATTTAGTCAAAAATCCCATCTTAACCATTATAACAACATTAGGGAAAATGCTTTCTTTTAAGATTCCAGAGGAGGATTGACCCATAAAAATATTATAGAAGTGTTTATTCACTCCTCTACAATTATCAGAGTATAACTGATTGTGTGTATTCATTATATAATCAAACTTGATTACCTAAGCCAGTGCTTTGTGGACAAAATTGGTTTTTATCTTTAGTGTGATAACAAGGGCTTGCTGGGTTGAAATTTTTCATTGCCTTTATCAAAGGGTGAAAAACTATGAGTGAGCAAACTTTCACATTATGTTAGCCCAGAGTCAGGCCACCCTCCTAGTTCCTGACCATTTCTATGTGCCTCCACATTTGTATTACTTCCCCACTCTGGATTTTCTAATTACCCTTTATATGTTGTCCTTTTCCATTATTATATGAGCTCATTTGGAGGCAGAAAATGTCTTGCTTGCTTGGAATTATAATACAACAATGCATGGCATATGGCAAGTGATTATTAAATATTTTTGTCCATAGAGTCATTTATTCACTTAGGATGTTAATTCTCAATTATGAGGTTACCTCATTCTTTCCCTCAATCTCCTTTCAATGCATAAAGTTCTGTAACTACAGAATAACATTTCGAGCCACAATGAATACTAACTCAGAGTGTCTGGCTTTCCTTGCCCTATATTTACTACCTGCTGACATTTATCAAGTGGGAAAGAGACTGATGATCCTAACAGGGCCATTAGAGCTGCTATGCTGACTCCTTCACTCAACAATCTTGCCTCCCCAATAGTGGTAAAATTTCCCAATGTAATTTTGCTACAAAAAGTTTTGTATTCAGATATATTGAAAGAACCCATAAATGCTTGACTGAAATAAAGGGGAAAGAAAAAGGGAAATTTTAGAATGTACTTGTCGAAATTAAGCCTGTTTTAATAACAAAAATTACCATAAATAGTTATTTTTGGACATACTAAATTTTGTGCATTGAAATTTCTAAACTCTTTTTTCTCACCATGTGAAAAAACCAAGGTTCTATAGAACAGAACTTAGAAAACACAGAAATTTTATTAAAAGTCTGGAAATGTAAGTTAAACACATTTTGGTTAATACTATTACTAATTATTTTTTTTAAGTTGTAGCTAGTAAGTTACTTTATTTAAGGATTACTTTCCTCATGTATAAAAGCAAAGGGATAGTTTGGATCAGGGATTCTTAACCTGGAGTCTATGAGCTTGCTTAAAAAAACATTTTGATAACTGCTCTCCATTATAATTGGTTTAATTTATAATCAAATGCATTTTTATGCATTTATACATATTATTCTAAGAAAGGATCTATGCAGGCTTTTCTAGACTGCCAAAGGGATCTTTGCTACAACAACAAAAAAAAAAAAAAAAAAAGGCTAAAAACCCCTGATCTCAATGGTACCAAAGTCTCTTTTAACTCTAATGATTTCTGTTTCAACTCTACATTGCCCTTCTCTCTTAAATCCCTAATCTCTTATCCCATTGCCAGTCACACAACTGTTCCAACTAGGCCCACTATAAATTTATGTTACACAACTTCAAATGGTCCCTCATTGCTGCCGGAAAATCCTATAATACTTCCATTATCAATTCACTATCCCATTTTCGAAGATGGATCCTCCAAACCTTTTCATCCCTACTCAAACCTCCCATGACTTACCCTCATCCACCCTCTAAGTTGAGATCCTTGCTTTATATTTTATAAAAAGAACTGAGGCTATTTGCTATGAGCTGCCTCTTCCCTGTATAGAGAATTTTGTACCTTTAAACTGCATTCCCCAGAATTCCTTCATCTCCCAGAGTCCCTTTCCCTGCATCCTCACGTTTGCATTTTTCACATTGTGTATAGTTTGCAGTAAGCGCTTCCTCCCTCTTTTTTTCCCACATGCAGGCTGAGAAAGATAACTTTTTACTCTTGCTTTTTATGTTAGTTATTATTAATAAATCTTCTTAAATATAATACTTAGAATACTGGATATTAATTTTAATCTTTATATCCCCATCTCTTGTAACTCAGATGCCTTTCTGCTACTTTTTCCTTCTTCACTGTGTATTATAGAAAATGGCAGGATGGAATTCCTGCAGGATACAGGGTCGAGTCTCACCCAGAATTCTGTGGGACCCCCCCCCCCCCGAGAACTGTGATAATGATATTAAAACTACCCTGCCCATCTTTAGATTTAATTACCAAAGGTAAAAACATCACCACTTAATTCACAAATAGGGAAGTCTGTAACCCACATGTGTGAAAGTGGGTGACAAATGTGATTGGACATGTAAACTAAGAGGAAGGAACAGGAAGTGATGAAAAAGAAGTTCCTTTAAAAGAGAGTGATAACTTCCTGTGGGCCAGTTCTTATTCATTTTCCTGGAGTTGGAGCTCGAGTTGGAGTCGCTGCTTGCTGGACCTGATACCTGGGACCCTGAGACCTTGGTGAGACTGTTCTTAAATCTTTCCCTCAGAAATACAGAACTACACATGATGAGTATAAAGACTAAATCTTCATGAATTTCTCTGAAAGAACTCTCCTTTCAAGAGAGGATTCGAGAATGAAGCTTTTGCTTCCTTCATCCCTGGCCCTTGGCCCTCAGCTCAGCCTTCTCTGATTCAGGACTAATTAAACCTGCCTGAGTTGAACCAGGGGCCAGAGCAAATTACTCAGTTTATCAGATTAATTGTCCAACCCTATCCTCTCTCTGATTTTCTTACTTTCTCTCCCTCTTCTCATTTGTAAATAAACTACCATAAAAGTCATTTTGACTTGAGGATTTTTTATTGGGGATTTATATTTATTCAATTTCCTGACAACCATCCCTTTTTAATATTCACCCAACCAAAACCCCCTTTTAACATCACCTCTATCTTATATGATGTGCCCATACTCCTTTATGAAGGTTATTTCCTCTGCCCTGTTCAAGTGATCCCATTCCATGTCACCACCACAGTCTCAGTTATTTTCAATTTCTGCCTGTCTACTGGCTCTTTCCCTAATGCCTTCAAATATACTAATGTCTCCCTGATCCTAAAAAAAACCCTCAATTGGTCCTTCCATCTCTGCTAATTATCATCCTATACTTCTTCTGCCCTTTGTAACTAAACTCTTCAGAAAGGCATTAATAATAGGCACCTGCACTTTTCTTCTCTTGGTTTCTTCTTACCCCCTTAAAATTTGGCTTATCAATTTATCTTATGAAAACTCCTCTTCAAAGTTATCAGCTGTCTCTTAGTTGCTGAATCCAATGGTCTTTTCTCAATATTTATTCTTCTTTATCCCTTTGTAGCCTTGGACACTGTTCATCACTCTCTCCTCTTCAAAATTATCTTCTCTCTAGCTTTTCAAAAGAGCACTCTCTTCTTGTTTTCCTCCTACCTATTTGACCACTTCTTGCTAGTTTCCTTTTGGGGATGGATCATCAATCAAATTATGTCCTCTAAATGCTGATATTACTCAGGGTTCTGTCCTGGGTCCTCTGCTCTCTCCAAAATACTTCATTAGGTGATCTCATTAGCTCCCATTGATTTAATTTTTGCTGATGATTCTGAAATCTATCTATCCTAACTTGACTTCTCCATTGCCCTACAATCATGTATTTCCAAACTACCTTTTAGACATTTCAAACTGGATTTCTAATGTTGTTGTATAATTAGAGATTCTGTACCTTGAACTACATTATTAATAAACTTCTTAAATATAATATTTTGGAGATATTGTATATTAATTTTAATCTCCACATTGTGCAGTTGTTAAGGTGGAGTCTGATTCTTTGTGAACTCATTTGTGGCTTTCTTGACAAAAATACTGAAACTATTTGCCATTTCCTTCCCCAACTCATTTTATAGATAAGAAAACTTAAGGAAATGGTGTTAAGTGATTTGTCTAGACTCATATATCTAGTCGGTATTAGAAACCAAACTTGAACTCAGATCTTCCTGACTCCAGGCCTGGTGCTTTGCCTGGATATCTAGAACATGTCAGAAACTGAACTAATTTTCTTTTCCCCTAAACCCTCCCCATCTCATAACTTTCCTATTGCTATAGAGGATAACACCATGCTCCCAATTCCTCAGGCTCACTATCTATGAGTTATTTCGCATTCTTTAATATTGCTACACCCTCCCCCATCCAATCTGTTGCCAAGGACTCTTGACCTCTGCAACATCTGTCTCTATGTCCCCCTTCTCTCCTCTGACATTGGTGGCCCTATAATGTGTGGATTACTACAATCGCCCATTAGGGGATCTACTTGCTTCAGGTCTTTCACCACTCCAATTCATCCTCCATTTAGGCACCAAAGTGATGTTTCAAAGAGCCTATCCATTCACATCACTTGCCTACTCAGTCTACTTATTGTTTCCAGGATCAAATATAAAATGCTCTGTTCAATATTCAGAGCCCTTCACAATCTTGCCTCCTCCTGTTTCTAGACTTCATATACCTTACTCTTCCTATGTATTCTTTGATGCAGTGACAGTGACTTCTTGGCTGTTCCAAGACTAAGGCACTCCATCTCTTGGCTCCAGGCATTTCATCTGGCTGCTCCCCTCTTCCAGGAATGCTCTCCTTCTACAGCTCTGCCTACTTACTTCCCTGGTTTCCTTTAAATTTCAGTAAAATCTCTCTCCTTTTTTTTTTACAGGAAGCCTTCCTCAATCCCTCTTTTACTTTTTCTTTTTTAATTCTTTTTTATTTTGTTTGGTTAAAAAATTGAAAACAATTCCTTTTTTTCAATTAAATGTAGAAAATATTTTAATAATTGCTTTCTGAATTTTACAATCCATTTTTTTCCCTTTCTCCCTCTCCTCCTCCTCCTCAAGAGTGAATAGTCAGATAGATACATGTCATTTCAGGGCTGTCATGCAATACAAATTTCCATATTCCTCATGTTGTGAAAGAAGACATATTGCTCATGGAAAAGAAAACTCATGAAGGTAATAATGCAAATAACAATATGGTTTGATCTGTATTCATACTGTTAGTTGCTTCTATGGCTGCAACTGGCATTTTTCAACATGAGTCCCTTGGGGTTATCTTAGTTCCTTGAATTGCCACTAAGTTTATTCTTTCACAGTTGATCACAGAACAAAATTTCTGTTACTGTATGCAAAGTTCTCCAGGTTCTTCTCACTTCACTTTGTATCAGTTGATAAAAGTCTTTCCAAGTACCTCCCTCTATAAATTATTTCTTATTTATCTTGTAATTATCTTGCTTTACAAAAATTTGTTTGCATGTCATCTCCCTCATTAGATTGTAAGCTCCTTGAGAAAAGAGATTGTCTTTTTCTTCCTTTTATGTCCTCAGGACTCAGCATAGTACCTTATATATAGTAGGCACTTTTTAAATATTTATTGACCAATTGATACTATTCAACATAAGTGCTATTCTTTCTAAAGGTTGGCAGTTTAAAAAAATAAATCTAAAGTTCACTAAAATGGTACAATAGAAGTAAGACTATGTCTTGCAACGTGATGTTACATTCCTGGTTACTCTATCATTTTATTTCTGTCATTCTTCAACTACAGGAAGAGGTTTACTGATTCATCCTTACACTTTTAGACTGTTATAGTGCTGAGTCAATTTTTTTTTTTTACTGACAGTTTCTAAACACAGAAAATGTATGTTTGTATTGGCCTCTTCCTAAGTTCCATCCCATAGGGCACATGAACAAAGATGAAAAGCATGTTAATCATTCAGCTAGTACTTATTAAGCACCTGCTATATGCCAAGCTCTATGCTAGGAAGATGGCGATTTTGTGATGCTCATTAACCATCCAGTGTGAAATATCCAGTAGGTAGTTGACAATTTGGAACTAGAGTTTAGGAGAGAAACTGGGGCATGCTATGAGTTGAAGCTATCCACAAAAGTTATATCACAAAAGTTCTTAGTGGGTAGAACACTCAGAAAGGGGGATCCAGGGACTGAGAGAAAAATGGGTGATGGGTTAAAGTCTAAGAGATGGAGAGCATAAGGCAAGAAGAAAGACACAAAACAAAGAAAGCTTGGACATGAAGTAGTCCCACAGCAAGTTAGCTCTGGCGGAATAGAGCTTCACTCTTAGCCCAACATATTGGTGTTTTTATTAGGGTAACAGCAGTTAAGGGGGGAGGGAGAATGATAATCATACAAGTGGTCGGATACATTAACATTATTCTGATGCATTAACATTATGAGGTAATCATCACAAGAAACAAACTGCAGAATCCTAAGACAATAGGTATAGCTAGGTCCCAAATCAGGAGTTCTTCTGGCTTAAGGCATTTAAGCTTGATACAGAATTGATACAGATTTTAAAGATGGTTATTGGCAAAACAAAGAGACTGAGATATCTGGTCAGTCTTCTGAAGTGTAGCCTCAGGGATAGGTTAGGAGTTTGATAAGGTTAAGGTTTAATTTAACTCAAGATTACAGAAACCAATCATTAGAAATACTGTAAGAGTCAGTTTTTTGGGCACCCCTAAAATATTATGAAGATTAGAATATGCCTGGACTCCTACATGTGTAGTATCAACTAAAAGAGGGATATAGACCTTGTCAAAAGCTACAGTCTTCAAGAAGAATGAGAATTGTCAAAAGACCATCAAGTTTTAGAATTAAGAAATCACTGGTGACTTTAAAGCAATTTGGCTGAGAAAAAAACAGAAGTCATATTCCAACAGGGTTGAAAAGTAAATGAGAGGAAAGAAAATAAGGCAAAGGTTTCCTAAGTCTTTTGCTGAGAAAAGAAATAAAGATATAGGATGATAGCTTGGGGGTAGTGGGTGGTAGGATCAAATCTTGATTTTATATGATAGCAGAGACCTGGATATGTTTGTAGTCAATAAGGAATGGCCAGGGAAAGACTGAAGATTAGAGAGAGGAGATGATAATGAAGAAAAATGTCTGGAAAAAACAGGAAGATATAAGATCAAAGAGGAAAGTATTAGAGCTGGCCTTGGTAAATAAAAGAGTCATCAATGACTAGAATAAAGAAGGGGAATATCGGAAGTGAAGTCAAGTGATTTAGAGATGTAGACTACAGGAGAATAGAGTGCTTGTGGCAAATGAACTCTACTTCCTTAGTAAAGAATGAGGAAAGATCTTAGGATGAATAGTAGAAGATATTGTGGAAGGCATAAGAAAGGAAAAGATTTCAAAAAAACCTTTGTGGTGAGAAAGCAAATCAATTAGAGGGCTAAAAGAATGGTCCTCCTACAACAAGGTCTCAATTGAGGTCAGATACCTTAAATTTATGGTGGACCTTCTTGGCAAGGTTGCATGGCATCTTCTAGGACTGTTTTAGAATAAGTAAGTACAAGGTTAGTGGTTATATAGTGAAAGTGATCCAGGGGTGAGATTTAAAAGTTGTGAACCAGAATAGACAGAGAGGAGAAAGGACTAACCAGTGTAAAATACTGTCTCAGTGAAGTGGTTAACTCTAGGATCAAGTGACCCATTAGAGCCAGTGTTAAGGAGAGTACTGAGGGATAAAGGCACTAGAGCTCTCAACGAGAATAAAGAAAAGTAATGAGGAACACAGAAGATACAGAATAGTAGGAAAAAATAGTCATATATAGGGCTTTCAAAGAGAAGGGCTGATGTTTACGGTGCTGAATATGGGAAGTGGTGTTGGGAAGAGGAAGTTTTCTTCCTTAGGTTGCCAACCTTTTGAAAGAATAGCACTGATGCTGAATAGTTATCAGTTGGTCAATAAACATTTATTATTTATAACATTACTATTATAAGAATTGGAAATGGTAAGAGTTTGTTAGTCACAGAAGATAGGTTATCTTTTGACTATAGCTCATACCAGGAGTATGCTGGAAGAGCTAGTTCTTATCAGCTCATGAATGTCAATTGTTAAAAATTTTCAGTATGAGTTTTTACATCTCAGGAATTGGCAAACCCTATAAATCAGGGTTTGATTTATTGTTCTGTCAATTATTTAGTTTTAAGTGATAGAAAAATGTTAGTTCAGATTAAACTTTATATATGCTCTATGTGTGTGTATATGGATGTGTATGTACTTATATAATATATAAATTTTTAGAGCTGATAAACATTTAGCTGCTAAATTTTAGCAGCACACATTTTTCAGAATCCTTAAGAATGGAGGAAGATGAAAAGTTCTCTTGGAATATAGGTATTGCACTGGATTCTAGAGATGATGACCCAATTTCTGAGGTTCAGTTTTGGGGAAGAGTCATGAGAGAAATGGTGAGAAAAATGAGCTTAGAAGAAAGAGGGTGGGCAGAGCAATAATAAATTTCAGCAGCTTCCCTGATAATAGCTAAGGCTGGAAGGATTCCCTGTAGTACCTCCCAGAATCAGAGGTAAACATTAGACCTTTTTATTATCAAAAGCAGGCCTTTGAACAGTCCTAGCTAGTCCACAATTCCTCAGGAAAAATAAGCAAACTAGATTCTAATAACAGTTCTGGGTTACACACTGTAAAATTATTAGATGAAAAGCAATATAGTAAAACTTGCATATATAATTTTAATAGAAAAGTAAACTACTGTGAATAAGAAAATATAATCTAGAAAAAAATTGCTTGGTGGAAAGAAAATCACATCTGTATCTGAATATTTCATTCACTATGATGCCAAATATTCAACATGAAAAAGTTTTTCCTTTTAATTCAAATTATTTAGCAGTTCACAGTGAAAGAAATGGATTTTGTTTTTTGCAAAATGGTGTCAGGGAATTTTGTGTATGGAAACAGTATGAGTAGCTCTCACAGTTTTAACATTATTTCAAAATTAAATTAAAAAATAACCAAGGAGAAGCATAAGTTAATAATTTCATTGATCTGTAGACACTGCCCTTCATTTTCAATGATTTTAGATGAGAACTGCTTCTTTCACATATGAATAGCAGACAACAAGAAAAACAGAATGCAATTATTTGTGGTGCTGCTGTTGACACTACCTAACTTATAATGAAAAAGCAACTTTTGGGAGACATTAGACACCTGTAGGTAATGAGATAAAAAATAAAAAAGAAATCTACAAAATAAAGCATCATTGTTTAAAAAGGGGGAGGGGGAAGAAAATGGCATCAATTTAAGTTAAAATTTTACCTAGATATGGATGTAAATTCAATCAACTTCAATAAAATACATTAAATTATTAACTGAATCTTTCATCTGAATTGCAATTTAGTAAAGTGTACAAATTGTATGAGCATAAAATGCTCCAAAATGGCCAGATTCTATCATTTTGTACCTAGAATACTTCCTTTATATTAAGCTCTGCCTAATATTCTATTCCACATTTGACAGTAGAAAAGGGTACGAACTTCTTGTCCTGTATTTCCACTGTTTCTTTTTCTAGTTTTATTGATTTCAATTTTATGTTAAATCCTGCATATCACTGAATCATAGACTGAGAGTTGAAAGGATCTAAGAACTTAGTTTTGTTCTGTGCAAGAGTAAACTGCTGCTGGTCTCTAACACTGTCAGCTGATTGAAAAGCTCTGTTGGTTCGGAGTTGCAGAATTATAGGTTCCTCTTTGGTGTGGGATTCCTGCCTTGGTTATTCTGGCTGGGCTAGATGCTGGAAGTGAGACAGTGCTCTGTATCTGTGGTTTGAGCCATCACTGATGCTGATGGCTTCTGAATTTTCTTTCTTGACACTCAGTAGAGGACCTTCCTACCTGAGAAAAACCACTCCCCTGTAGAGGTCCCTTTTTCAGTCTGCCCTGGATCTGTGACTCAGAACTGGGTAGTGGGCAACAAAGCTGCTAGTTTGTACCATTTCTCATTGCAGTGACCCAGAATGGGTCTGACAGAATCCTAATGCATCTGGAACTTCCTCTTGCTTGGTATAATATAGCCTCTCTCTGTTTGACCCATACCTTATGCTCCCGCCCTGACCCTGTCCCTAGTGTCTATAGACTTAAATCTATCATTCTTTGCCAAGCAGGACTAGAAAAATGACTCACCATGACTTTTTTTAGATTTCCCCAACAATATTTGATCAAGGCATTTTTTAGATCTGTTTGAAAATATCTAAAGAGGGAAGGCCACCACACTCTCTCCACTTTGGGACTCTCCACCTTCCTGATTCACTATCGTTTCTACATATTATGGTGGAGAACAGAACAAATAAAATTTCTCTTCCACAAAACCTTTCAACTATTTGAAGACAACTATAGCATTTTGCACTGCTTTTGTTTTTGTGTTTTTGTTTGTTGTTTTTTGTTGTTGGTGGTGGTGGTGATGGTTTTTTTAAGTAAATATTTGTTGTCACTTATCACAGGAACTTTACCACCACAACTGAAACTGCTCTCTCCAAAGTTACTGATGAGGGAAACTGAGGAAAGTGAGGGCATTAGACAGCAAGTGTTAGTGGGAATTGAGGCAGTTGAATGAAGGTCACTGACACCATCTTGTGATTTATTTCTGGAACCAGCTCAGTTTTCTTTACATTCAATTATAGATCTAATCCAAATTCATTCCTGTGGTTAAATTATTCGGTTGTAGAAACTGAGAGAAAATCTGATTGCATTATTTGAACCTACCACTACATGACTGGGAAACTACCTGTTCTTTAGAGACTCAACCAAGTTATGCTGACCAGAAACATAATCAGATCCTAAGATTGACTCAGGGAGTTTTCTCATAATTGCACATCTCAATCAACCTATAGGTTTTACCTAAAAATTGGTCACATACCAGTCAGCTATTGTTTCATGTTCCTTTGTTTAAAGATGTTATAGCCAAAAAGCTTATAGAAATATTATAGCCAAAAAGCTTAAACTCATAACAAACAGCTTGGCAGCATCATACTCTATTAAGCAGGGGGGTTTTGGGGATAATGTCATGCTCGAGCAGGACAGTTATCTCTGACTCACAGTCCCAGGGACACAACTCCTGGCTGACAGTCCCAGGGCCACAACTCCTCCCCTAGACGGAATAGCCTTGAAGATTCCTAGACAGAACAGCCTTGAAGATTAAGAATCATATCCTGTGGCACCTGGAAACATCCCTACTCCCTCTGTCTTGCTATTAGCTAACCCTAAGACAAAGGTATCTGTATCCTAGAAACATATATATTCCCTCCTTTGAATGCACCACTTGGGATTCTCTTGCTGAGTTCCCCCAGCGCGCACTGGCAATAAAGCTTTCTCCTGCTTGATTGCATTGTCTCATGTGTTCCTCTGGAGGCCACCCATTTGAACCCTAACAAAGACACTTGCGGGGAGTGGGATGCCTCTTTTTCTGAATTCAGGCAATTGTATTTCTCCACTCTCCCTCTCCAAAATTGGAAAGTTATTAATCTTTTATTCTATTAGAAATCAGATTATCTATTGTATTGTTTCTAATTAACTTGCCTTATTTGATTTTTTTAATGTATTAAAGTATATCTTTCCCTCTACTTGGGGCCTAATCCTAAACTGAATAAAGTATCCAGTCTCAA
Organism: Gracilinanus agilis; assembly: GCF_016433145.1. Taxonomy (NCBI): domain Eukaryota; kingdom Metazoa; phylum Chordata; class Mammalia; order Didelphimorphia; family Didelphidae; genus Gracilinanus; species Gracilinanus agilis. Next base: position 433,746,102 of record NC_058130.1, on the reverse strand, counting down.
TCCTTTAGGCAACTGATATTCATTGCTTAATAATAAATCAAGATGCTGGGCACAGGCAGGTGGCTTAGTAGTTTGAAAGCCAGGCCTGGAGATGGAAGGTCCTTCATTTTTTGGATAAGTCATTTAACTCCCATGTCTAGCCCTTATCACTTCTGCCTTGGAATCAATATATAGTACTTTTAAATTGAAAGGTAAGGATTTCAAAAAGAAATAAATATGCTCAGAAGATCGGACTTTTGTTTCCCTGTTTCATCTTTTTCTGGCACTCCAAAAATCTCTTAAATACCAAATCTGATGATCTTTTCTCAGTTCTAATCTTTCTCAAACTATCTAATATAGTCTTAATGTTTCTTGACCTATCTACCACATTTAACACTGCTGACAACCCTCTTACCTGGAAACTCTTTACTCTCTGAATTTTTATCATACTACTCTGTCTTGGTTCACTTACCTGCTTGACTACCCCTTTCCATCCTGAGCCCCTTTCTTTTCTTCTTCTATATTCCCTCTTGGTGAACTAGTCAAATTCTCATAATTTAATTATCTCAACCCTGCAAAAGGCTAACTGCAGAATTTCTGGCAGTTAAGAGGGTTTAGAACCCTGACTAGGGGCAGTTGATCCCTGAGGCTTGGACAGAGCAGAGGGGGCAACTGAGCTCGATCTTCGGTCTGAAACCAGGCCTTTAATTTGTCCTTTTCTCTTGAGATTTTGTAGCTTAGCTAATTCCTCTGGATCTCCATGACCTTCCCTATTTCGTTCCTCATTTCCTTTCCTGATTTCCTGTGGGTTTTGGGAGAAGGGTGGATTTGGGTGTTAGCAATCAAACTTTGAAGACTTACATTTTCCCCATAGTCAAGTAGGGCTTACCCTTGATACAAATTATCTCCTGATTCATTGTGTATAACTTCCCTAACCTTAAAGGCAACAAAGCCTCCCGGGCTGAGTGGGAGCAGGCTCTTGCTCAGTTCACCCCATTCCTGTGTTCCTCCCCCACCTAGAGCTTCTCCCTAGGTGATTGTTAGAGAAACCTTGTATCCCTCTGTCCTTTATAATCAATCCTGAAACTTAATAAACCCTGTTGTTATTTAATCAAACCTTTTGCTAAATCATTGGTTGAATGATACAAGAGGGATAAGGAGAGAAAGGAATAGTTTCTCTTTGGGTCCTGAGGGGAGTTGGAGGCATCCATCTTGGAGGAAGTGGTGATCTCTATACTTCCTCTGAGAAGCCCTTCTATTTCATAGACAGGGAGGAGCCTCGGGACTCTGTCTGTGTGAACCTGAGAAACTGACTAGAAAGCCCTCTAGTTAGTTTCAAACCATTTCTGGCTGGCCCTGACCTTTTGTCTGTAGAAGTGTCCTTCCTACCTGGAAGAGTTCAGCCTGTTTCCCTTCAGTGTCTCTGTCTCAAGCCTGTGTACCCAGTCTGTGTCTCCCTGTTGCAGCTGCCTGCCCAACTACCTCATCCTCTCCCCTTGCCGCTCATTATACTGCATTGTCCTATATTTCCCTAAACTCAGCCATTCCCTTACATCTCTCCTACCACCGCAATCTACTACCTCTACCATTGTACCCTCCTTTCCCACCTACTGACTTAGGGACCCACAAACTCCATCCACTTGCTTTATTCCCTTATTACATTATCTCCATCCAGATGACTCTCAGATTTACATATTCTATTCTAGTCTCTTGTCAGAGTTCAGTATAACCAATGATCTTTTGGGCATTTCATTCTGAATGTCTTGGAGATATCTTAAATTCAACATGTCTACAACTGAACTTGTTTTATTTCCCCTAGCAAACTCTTTCCTCTTACAAACTTTTCCATTTCTGTTGTAAGTACTACCATCTTTCCAGTGTCACAAGTTTGCAATCTTGGCATTTTCAATTTTTCACTATCCCCCTCTCCACCCAAATAATTGCCCAATCTTGTCATTACTACCTCTGTATCTCATATATCTTATCCCTTCTCACTTCTCACTCAGCTGCTATCTTAATTGAAGCCCACATCACTTGCCTAGTTTACTGTAGTAGCCTCCTCTTTGATCTTCTTGACACATTAGTGGTCACTAGATCATTTAGTTATAATAGTACTACCCTCTTAATGATCTTTTACCACTCTAATCCACTCTACACATTACAACCAAAGTAATCTTTCTTTAATGGATTTGACCAAGTATCTCTCCTACTCAACCATCTCCACTGGGTCTCTACTACCTCTAGAATAAAAAAATATATATACAAATCTTCTGAGAGCAACCATTTAGAGCCAGGGGATTAGGACACTATGAGAAAAATCAGTCTGTAATAGAAAACTAAAAATTAACTCTATTGGGGTATTGATCAGGTGCAGTGGCAATAGGAAACAGAAATTTCTTTAATCTAGTAAAATCAAACCAAATTCACTGTGTCTGGAGAAGAAAGTATGATACCCTAGTCCATCTTGACATCTGTTTATTAACCTGAAGCAATTCTAGTCACATTAGGACATCATACAATAAGTTATTTCTCATTAAAACAGGAACTATTGAGATTTTTTTCTTGAAATAACTATTAAAATATTAGATAGCCCAGTAATGATCACCAGATGTCACAGTCTAAGAACAAACATGAAATGAGTCATATTTAAATTTTTTGGCCCTACAACTTATCATAAAACAACAAATATTTATTGTATATATTTTTTTAATTTTTATCCAAAATTCTACATTCTTTTGCACTGAAAGAAAAACATTTTAAAAAATTGAAAATGGAAACTGGCAAATGGGATGGATTTGGGGGGCATTTATGAATTTCTAGGGCTGTTTCTTAAAAAAAAAGTTTCCCAAGATTCTATAACATCTTAAGGCATATGTTTACAGCAAATGTCAAAATAAAACATGCAGGAGGGCTAAGCAATAGAAAGGAGAAACAAAAGCTTCCTATTGTTTCTATTCTTCCCTTAAATCTGATGACACAGTGGTATAGCCAGATGAGTAGTAAGAAGCAGGGTACAGGCTCAATAAAACCTCACTCCTTACCACTTATCTTGAAAATGTCAGGTCTGTAAGCATTTAAATAACAGAGATAAGCATTATAACAGTAGGGAAAAAATACAACCCAATAGAGGAATGCTGTATTTATGAACTGAGTAGATAATAAATCTGCTACTTTTTTAAAGTCTCAGGTTAATGCTAATTTGTATACATATCTTCTATTTTCAATTTTATATCATTCACAAATACCAAAATGTAGACAACTCAAGTGCAAAGACAGTATGTTATTAATCCTTTGGAGAGAAATAATTTTTCCCAATCATGATTTTCTTTTTTATTTGTTAAGGATGAAAATAATGGCTCTCAAAGTTTTGAGAAAAATATCAATTTCCAGTGAGATTTGTTTTACTAATTAGACTATCACAATCTTCTGACTATAAAATCAAACTCTCAAATTTCTGAGACAAAAGCTATATTTTACTCTTTTTGGTACTAAATAGTACAAATGAAGAAAAGAGCCATACTGATAGTCTGAATTTAAAAAAAAAAACCTACACACATTTTCTATGAAAGAAAGTATACATATTAATAAATGTAATATTATAAATTAAATATAAATAAATCTAATAAAGTAAATTGTGTAATACAAGCTACATTTGTTGGAAATGTGCAACCTTCATTAGAGCCAATATAGTAATGATTTCCAAGTTTCTGTGGAGACATGCTCTCATACCTTATCTTTTCTGTATTCTCTCTCTAATAAGTCTGAAAGGGCCGGTCATCAAGATTTAATAGAATTCAGAGAAGAAAGAATACTTAGAATAGCCTAGTTCAATCTCCTCATACTGCAGATGAGTAAACTGAGGCCCAGGGAAATTGTGTCTTACCCAAGATCACACAGATGATAATTAACAAAGTCAGGATTCATACACAGGTAATAAAACTTGATTTGACCACAGGCCATTTGATTCCAAAGCCAGTTATTTTCCTTTACACTCACTCCACTGGGCTTGGCGAAGGCAGGAGAGCAATGTAAGTGAAGCAACTGTCTATCCTTAATTAAATACTGGTGATGGATAGTAGGACAAGTATTGGATTTGTAGCTCTCCTGACACTAAGAGTAAAATTAGGATGGGGGGGGGGGAAGAAAGAGGGGGCTGAATTTTCTTCAGTAGGCAATAGGAAACTATTGAAAATTTCTCAACAAAGCAGTGACAAAGCCAGCTCTATGCATGAAAACAATAGTCGTGGCACTGGTAAGGAGGATAAAACATAAAATGTAAGAAGCAATGAAGGGATGTGGCAAGACCATTTTGGTAATGAGCATCAGCTCTTGGATTGTGGCAATGGGATTACATGGGTGACACAGCAGAGGAAGAATTAAGAGGCCTTGATAGTCATCTGATTATGAGAACTAGAGAAGAGAAAATCAATATAGATGACCAAAAGGTTTTAAACATGGAAAAGATCATAAACTGAGTACTTGGAGAGAAATAAACATCAAAATTAAAAAGAAGTATAGCATATGGAACAGGGTTAGGGAAAAAGATGAAAAAAGCAGTGTAGGATGTCCTTTCTGGCTCTATATCTAGGATCATATGTTAAGTATGAGATTCTTTTAATTTATCCAAGGAGATTTCCTATAGGTCATCAGAGCCTGGATGGACAGCTCAAAATGAACATGTACATCTGGTAGGGATGTATAGGGAACCATAGCTGAAAACATGAGAAGTTAACCAGAATTTTGAGGTAGAATTTTTTAAAGAAGGGCCAAGGACATCTTGGGAAACAGTCATATTAATGCATATCAATATTGACATAGAATTTTCAAGCAGCATCAAGAACCCAATTGAGATAACATATCACAATTGTGTAGTGAGTAAAATCAGTGGAATTTCATTATTTCCTCCACTTACATTCAGCATTCCTAAATCAAGAATAGAGAAATAAATTGATGACAAGCATTAGATAGAGATGAAGTTTCTAAGATTGTGAGTCTAGACACTAGTGAAGGCAGAAAAAAATATAACTGAAAAAATAGAGAAGGATCAAAGTAACAGATCACAATATGGACGAAAAGTTGACTCAATAAGAGGCAGGAAAGGTGAAAGACAAGGTAGTGGTTTGATAGTAAAATTTCAGTTTTATATCTTAAAGGTATACAATAATTATAGAAGGTGACGTCTACAGTGTGACAATGCCAATATGTGCCTGAAGTGGAGTGCATAAGGAACTAATCTGAGATGAAGGAGAAAAAGTGTGTAGTTGGTGTATTAGATGAGTATCAGTATGAAAGCTGAAGTACCCAAATCAAGTTACTTAAACACCTTAAAGTTCACTTCCATGAGAGCAAAATAATTTTCTTCTACATGCAGAATATAATATCTTGGTCACAAAGTTAGTTATTTCTAAAAGCATTCAAAAGATGAAAGAATCCTGAACATATATACAAAAGAAAGCCCAATAACTAATCCTTATGATTAGCTAATAGAATTCTGTTTAATCTTTGTCTTTAATCCTTATGATTAACTAAAAGAATTCTCTTTACTGTCTTTTATTCTGATTTGATAATATCAATATTAATGGCTCTTATTTTACATTTTACCCAAGTATAGCTGCATAAAAAGGACGAGGCCCTTTGTCATTTTTCAAAAGACTTAAATGAATTTCAAAACAAGTTCATCATACGAATATTATTAATGACTATTAAACAATTTCTGAGCCTATTTCTATCACTCAAAGAATGACGTGTCATGCTCACAGAAAGATGTCTTCAGTGACCCCTTAGATTTACATGGCAAGGGCAAAATAGTAATCTTGTTTAACTACAAAATAGAATGACTTATAAGCTGCCACCACATTTGTGAATTGTCTCTACCCTCATATCCTTGAAAAAGCTATGGAAAATAGGTAAAATACAAGAGCTTTTATAACAATTGCAAGGACTCTTTTAAGAGGTGCAAGGGCACTTGCATGCTCTGTATGTGGAGTTACAAAGATTGTTTTAAAATCTAGCTTCAGATTAGCTATAGATTCCCAGACAAGTCATTTAAAACATTTTACCTCAATTTCCTCATCTGTTAAAAAGGGATAGCACCCACCTCCAAGACCTGTTTTGATGTTAAAATGAGAGAGTTATTTGTAAGGCATTTTGCAGGCCCTGAAGCATTATATAAACACTAGCTAAAGCAACAAATTATCGTGACTTATCACTTTATCTAGACCCATATTGTTCAATCCCACAGACTAGTGAAGAGAATGAGGCTTAGTGTACTAGATTCATAATCACATCAACACATTAGCACAGAGCAGAGTTGGGAAATCCATACCTCCTGAAACTAGGGATATTGTTATTAAATTCTCCAATATTCTATGATTTTCAGTTTTTACCTAGGACTCAAACACTGGTCACTTTTGATTCAGTGTCCCAATTCCATTTTAACCCCTTAGATTTTAGTACTTTTAAAACATACTGTTTCTTATCAAGTCTAATTTATTTTGGAGAGTTAGCAGGAAATGGCTGTCTCATGGGATTGGAAGGAAGTACAGTCTGTTGGAGTAGACCTGCTGTGAGGTCCTGCCCTAGTATAGGCCAGCAGGGAGGGGCCAGCAGGGAGGGCCCACCCCTAGTGAAACCCAGCAACTAGGTCTCAAGCATTGGGACAAAAAGCTAGGAACAATGATTTCTTCAGTTAGGCAGCATAGTTCAACATTAACATAATGTGCAAAGAAACAAGCTAAAAAATGAGAAAAAAGAGAATCTAACCATATAAAGTTACTATGGTGACAGGGAAGATCAAGACACATACTTAAAAGAAGACAATAATGCCAAAATGGATCCATTGGACACCTCAAGGAACAGGGTGAAAGATGAGAGAGAAAGAGAGAAGGACAAAGGGAAGATAGGATGGAGGGGGGAAAGCGGTTAATTATCTATTGATCTGAATCTCACTCAAAAAAGAGAAGTGCATAGCAGAATTTATTAAGAACCAGAAAGCTACAATGTGCTATTTACAAGAAACATATCTGAAGCACAGATATAGTCATAGTAAAGTGACGAGCTAGAACAAAAAAATCTATTATACTTTTAAAATAAAAAAAAAATGCACAGGCAACAATCATGATCTCAGACAAGGCAAAAGCAAAAATAGATGACAAATCTCCATTTTGTTATTTTTCCTGCCAGAAAGAGGATCCTGAGAGGAACATGATTTAGGAGAGAAGTTTTGCCTATTTTTTCCTCAACCTTTTAAAGGATAAAATAATCATTAAGGCAAGTCAAGAGGTTCTTCTATATGGATGATCTATAGAGTCCTTCAATGATAATTCTCTTTTGCTCCTCTTTCCTTCCCTTCCTACCATGCTTCCCAATTTAAGTTACTATATTTACCCATATAAAGAATAATGAACATTTCTATTATATGCATACATGTGTGTATATATATATGTACATATATATATTCATATTACATTTCAGCTTTTCCTTGAATATCAATGATAATCAAGACAAACATTCTTTGTCCCAAAGACCACTTTCAACTTATGTTATAACTAGGATTTTCCCTATCTCCTCTGGTTCTGATTGGAATTCTTTTATTTTGGAGAGAGTGCGGACAGCATGCCAAGTATCTGTGGTCTGTTGTTACCTTTTACTTCATTCTGAAATACTTGAGATAGGGCAGATGCCTTCAGCAAACTTTGAGTCATTTCATTTGAAACTCACATTGATTCTATTCAGTAGATTCTATTATCCCCATGTTAAATTTAAAGAAATTGGGGATAAGGCTAAGGCTAATTAAGTTCCATAAGATTCAAATCCAGGTATTCTTCTAGGCTTGAAAATCCAACACTCAATCCAATACCCATCTAAAAATGCCCCAAACTAAAAATTTCATGTGTGATCTGGTCAAAAAACACAATATGAAGGGAGACTATGATCATCATTATTATGGATACTACACTTCCATTAATGTAGCCTAAAATATGCATGACCTTTGGAGGGGAGGCAGATAAATAATAATAATAGTAGCAACAATATAATTTCTATATTGTTTACCAAGTGCTGAGTACTGATAAGTACTTTACAATTGTCTCCTTTGATCTTCACAACCCTGGGAGGTAGGTAATATTATCCTCTTTTTAAAGATAAGCAAACAGTAGTCAAAGCAAATGACTGGTAAAGTATTAGGGTATAGAAGGATGTTATTGAGGAGGATGCTGTGATACAATACTTTGCTTGATGATTAAAAAGTATCATTCAGCTCCCTCCTTCAAGGAAAGCCAGGAGTGACTTCCCTTCTCTTGGGCCAGTATATATTTGTTTGGAGACTGAATATCTATATAAAAATCTATTTATTCCTATTTAACAGATATGAGTATAAGAATTAATAACAAGGAAAGCCTTAACACTAAAAGGAAAATTAAATATCCACCCACTTTTCAAACTCTTCGGTTTCTTGTGTAGTGGATGGCCAAACTGACCCTTGCCCAAACCTACAGGCCTGTGTGTATTTTAGATAAGACCCCTTGCAAGCTGAAGTGTGTATTCTAGTTAAGACCTTGTATACAACCCACCCAATGGGCCCCTGCGCGAGCCAACAGACCACGCCCTTTGAGTGATAAACACTTTTGCTCTAAGTCTGCTATGAACTATATAAAGAGTGTTGGAAACCTACTCAGGGGGGAGACCATTCTTTCTGGTCTCTTCCCCCACGTGTGAATGTGTGTATCTTGCATCGTCTGTCTTGTTTCCTTTGGCTCACCCAAAAACGGGCCCTAACATATGGGGGCTCGTCCGCTTGGGAATACGCCCTAGGAACAGCAGATGGAGAGTGGAAGCCACCCTGAGTGAGCCTGGGAACTCGATTGGCTGAAATTCTGGAATCGGTATCTGGAAGTGAGGATTACCTGTGTGACTGGATGTGTGTGTCTGCTGAGTGACTGGGTATCTTGACGGCAAGGAAAAACAGCCCACGCATATGGGTAGCAGGGCATCCGCCTGGCCGGGGATTATACGGCCCACCTATGCCTAAGCACTGTGGTCCACCTCTGGCAAGAGGTGTATACCTAACCTGAAGAGGGGGTGGTTAACGCTGGCTGTTTTCCTTGACCTGTTTCTGAGTGTGGACCCGAAAGTATCACAGTTCAGTTCCTCTGAGAGGAGGCCGGCTGAGAAATCGGGGAAGGGAGTGGCTATACCTTTTCCCTACCCCTCCTCCCCTTCCCCACTTCCTGTTCAGGTTCGGTTCTGGCCAAATTTAGATGTGTCACAGGTTTGAGTCCTGTGAGTTGCGAGTTGCTTCTTTTGCTCCCTGGTCGAAGGGTCTTGGGGGTAAAGAGGTTCGAGTCCTCTTGAGTTGACCTCACCTGCCAGCCAAGAGTGCACAGGAGGTTTTCTGCGGGTGGAAGCCTCGTGAGACTACAGGTTCAAGGCCTGTGGTGTGCAGGTTTGAGTCCTGAGGGCAGAAAAGCACTGAAACCACCGAGGTAGAAAGAGGTTCGAGTCCTCTTGAGAAATTGTAGGTTTGTAAGATTAGACACCAAGGGCTGACTGAGGGACACCTTACTCAGTCCTGGGTGGATGAGGGACCTCTGTCTGGCCTGGCTGGCCCTGGCCTTTTGGGGCTCCCCGTTCCCTTCAGAAGGGTCAACCGGAGGTTGCTCCCCACAGAATTTTTTTGACACTATGTGGTCTCTTCTTCTTGATCTTTCTTTCCTCTGTCATTCTTCTCTCTAGCTTCTTGGCCACCCTACCACAAGAGAAATGGGTAACTCTCCTAGCTACCCTATCGACCTGGTTCTCCAACACTTTGGGGATTTCAAGTCCCGTGCAGCGGACCTAGGGCTGGAGGTCCACAAAGGGAAACTCCAAGCCCTTTGTAATGCGGAATGGCCCACCTTTGGGGTTCGATGGCCTTATGGGGGAACCTGGGATCGTGCGGTCATCTCAGCAGTCCGCACGGCGGTTTTGGCCCCTAGAACCAAGAGGCACCCAGACCAGATTCCCTACATTTTTACATGGCAATCCCTGGCTCAGGACCCTCCCCCATGGCTCAAGTCGTACACCGACTTGGCGCGAGTCCTCGCCCTTGCCCTAGACAAAGCAGCCTGGGACCCATCTGAGAGCAAGGGACAGCCCAACCCCTCAGCACCACCAGTCCTCCCAGCCCCAGAGGAATCTCTGCTGGATCTTCCCTTACCTCCCCCTTACAACTCCCCAGCTCCCATATACCCTCCCCTACCGGGGGAAGCCCAGGCAGCACCTCCTGCCCAGGCAGTTCCCCCTGTTTTACCTTCACCTCCCCCGGCCCATTGGACAAGGGGCCGCGGCCCTCTCGCTTCCGAAGAGGGCCAGTTACCTTCCTCCACAGTGGCCCTCCCTGTCCGGACTGTGGGACCCATGGTCCCCGGTGGGCCAATGGTTCATCAATATTGGCCGTTCACCTCCTCTGATTTATACAATTGGAAACACCAAAACCCCCCTTTTTCTGAGCAACCACAGAAGCTCATTGACCTTCTGGAATCCATTTTTCTCACTCATACTCCCACTTGGGACAACTGTCAGCAGCTCCTCCACACACTCTTCACTAGTGAAGAGCGTGACCGCATTCTCGCAGAAGGGCGGAAAATGATTCTAGGTGACGATGGCCGCCCCATGGCTGATCCCGCTCGCTTGGAAGCTGCGTTTCCCACGAATTGCCTGGTTTGGGACTTCTCGATGGAGCAAGGTAGGGAGCGTCTTCAGTCCTATCGCCAGACTCTCCTAGCAGGCCTCCGTGCAGCAGCTTGGAAGCCCACTAATTTGAACAAAATTGGGGCAGTTAGACAGGCCCTGAGGAAACTCCCGCAGCCTTTCTAGAAAGGCTACAGAATGCCTTCTGAATTTATTGCCCCATGGACCCCGCAGCTCCTGCCAGTCAGACGGCAGTCCTACTAGCATTTGCCAATCAAGTGGCACCAGACATCTGTAAAAAGCTGCAAAGGGTGGATACATTCATGGCACAGTCCCTAGAGGAACTTCTGAAGGTAGCAGAGAAGGTCTATAACACCAGGGAGACTCCCGAGGAGCGGGCGGAACGCCTGAGACAGGAGGACCTTATCAGGCAGGATCAGAGACAGAAAGAGGCTGAGGAATGGGATGTCAGGATGCGTTCAGAACAACGCTTTCGGGAAGAAAAGGCCCAAAGACAGATGCTTAAAGCTCAACAAGAGACCATTCATATTCTAGCTGCAGCCCTTCGTCGGCAGCCGGGGCATTTGGAGCCAGATCCCCAACCCAGGGGCACTTGTTTTGACTGTGGGCGCCTGGGCCATTGGCAGAGGGATTGCCCCCACAGAGCGCCCTCTCGCGGACCCAGGAGGAGATTTCCTCCCCCACCCCCGATGGCTAGCTGTCCAGGACGACAGACCCTAACCTTTGCTGAAAGGGATTGAGGGGGATGGGTCTCAGGCCCCCACCCTGAGGCCTGGGTAACAGCTTGCATTGAGGAGACTCCCATTCCCCTGCTGTTGGACACGGGGGCAGAACACTCAGTCCTCCAACATCCCCTGGGCAAGACTTCCTCCAAATTTTCCGTGGTCCAGGGAGTGGAGGGTTCTCGCAAATACCCCTGGACCACTAAACGAACTGTGAATCTTGGGACCCACACGGTCTCCCACTCCTTCCTGGTCATTCCTGATAGCCCTGCCCCTCTCCTGGGTAGAGATCTTTTGCATAAATTAGGCGCTTGCATACAGTTTCACCAAGACTCAGTGGCAGTGACTGATGCTGAAGGGATTCCTCTCACCATGCTCACAGTGAGCCTTCAGGATGAGCATTGATTGTTCTCCAACCCCATTCCCGCTGACATTCCACCCCATGTTAAGCCTTGGGTGGCGGCTCACTTGGGGTGTGGGTGGAGCTTTCGGGTGTTGGCTTGGCAATCAGCCAAGCCCCAGTCGTGATCCCCCTCAAGTCTGGGGCCACACCCATCCGGGTCAGACAATACCCAATGCCCCTAGCAGCCAGGAGAGGGATCCAACCCCATATCGACCGCCTTCTGAAGGCCGGAATCCTGGTTCCATGCAAATCACCTTGGAACACTCCCCTCTTACTGGTAAAGAAACCTGGGTCGAATGACTATCAGCCGGTCCAAGACCTGAGAGAGGTGAACAAAAGGATCGAGGACATCCATCCCACAGTCCCCAATCCTTACACACTGCTTAGCAATCTCCATCCTTCCCTTATATGGTACACCACTTTGGACTTGAAGGACGCTTTCTTTACCCGCTTGCACCCATTAGCCAACCCATCTTTGCCTTTGAATGGCACACCCCTGGGTCCCCGACTGCCTCCCAACTAACCTGGACTAGACTCCCCCAGGGACTGAAACTCAGCCTGACTCTCTTCAGCAATGCTCTGGCTCGGGATCTGGAGGAGTTCCGCACTGCATGTCCTGAAGTGACCCTCCTGCAGTACGACGACGACCACCTCATCGCTTCCCCCTCTGAAGATTCCTGTAAAGATGCTACTCGAGCACTTCTGACCTGCCTTCAGGAATCGGGGTATCGCATCAGCGCGAAGAAAGCGCGCATTGCCTGCGCAGAGGTAATATTTCTAGGCTATCGCTTGAAAGAGGGTTTTTGATGGCTCACTAAGGCCATGACCCAGACCATCTTGACAATCCCTACCCCATCATCAGCTAGGCAGGTCCGAGAGTTTCTCGGGACAGTGGATTACTGTCGGTTGTGGATCCCTAATTTCACTGAAATCGCGAAGCCTCTATTTAGGGGCTAGGGAGTCCAAAGCTTGGTCATGGACAACGGACATGGACTTGGCCTTTCAGGAACTGCGCACCTCCTTGCTGAGAGCCCCGGCCTTGGCCCTGCCCAATCCCGAAAAGGCATTTTTGCTTTTCGTGGATGAAAAACATGGAGTAGCAAAGGGAATCCTCACCCAAAAGTTGGGACCCTGGGACAGGCCAGTGGCATATTTGTCCAAAAGGAAGGACCCTGTGGCAGCGGGGTGGCCAGCATGCCTCCGCATTATTGCTGCTGTAGCTCTCTTGGTCAAGGATGCAGACAAGCTCACCCATGGCCAAGCACTGACCATTGCCACCTTCGGCAACCACCAGTCAGATGGCTCTCACACTCTAGACTGACACAGTATCAGTCCCTGCTCCTCAGTGAACCGCGACTCACTTTTAAGGTGATCTCAGCCCTCAATCCTGCCACCCTGCTCCCTATAGGGGACCCAAAAGCATCCCACTCTTGTCAGGACATTTTAGTGGAAGCTACCTCAGCAAGACCTGACCTCAAGGACACCCCCATCCTCATCTACTTCACTGATGATAGCAGTTTCATCACCCCCTCGGGGGCCAGAGCAGCGGGGGCAGCAGTAGTTGACCATTCAGGTTCCATTGTTTGGGCAGCCCAACTTCCTGAAGGAACCTCAGCCCAGCAGGCTGAATTGATTGCTCTGAAAGCAGCCCTTAGGGTGGCAAAAGGGAAGCGAGTGAATATCTACACAGACAGCCGCTACGCATTTGCCTCCCTGCATGTTCATGCTCCCATCTACTGTGAGTGGGGATACATAACCTCCACGGGGAAGCCAATTGCCCACCTAGAGCATATTCAGGGGCTCCTGGATGCGGTCTGGGAACCCCACCTGGTGGCCGTTATCCACACACCAGGCCATCAGAAGGGCGATTCCCACCCAGCACTGGGGAATAGGTGGGCGGATGAAGTGGCTCAGGAACCAGCAACTCACGAGCCTGGCCCACGGGTGCTTACCCTTGCATCCCCTCCCCAAGGCCTCCTGCTCCCAGCCCCTCCCTCAGAACCACCCCAATACTCGGAAGAAGACCGAGTATGGGTCACTAAACAGGAAGGTGAGCCCTTAGCCAGCTACGAGGCGGTTTTCCAAGACCGCCGGGGCAACATACTCCTGCCCCATGTGGCAGGCTGTCTGCTGGCTACTCACCTCCACCATCTTACCCAACTCAGCACCGACAAACTTCGGGAGATTCTATGGAAGGGGCAGATTCGATTCCAGGGCATGACCTCCTTTCTTGAGGAACTCACCCGCAAATGCACTACCTGCCAAGCAGTGCGGCCAGCTAACCCCACCCCCGCCCCGGGGGCCCAGTTAAGGGGAACCAGAACCTGTGAACATTGGGAACTCGACTTCACTGAGGTAAAGCCGGGTAAATTTGGGTTCCGGTACCTTCTGGTTATGGTGGACACGTTCACGGGATGGCCAGAAGCCTTTCCTACCAAGGCTGAAACAGCATAGATAGTAGCCAAACATCTCCTGGAAGACATCATCCCTCGCTATGGTCTCCCCACCTCCTTAGGGTCGGATAATGGACCAGCCTTCATGAGCCACACTGTCCAGCTGCTGGTAAAGGGCCTAGAAGTAACTTGGAAGCACCATTGCGAATACAGACCTCAGAGTTCAGGTCAGGTAGAGAGGATGAATCGGACCCTAAAAGAGTTTCTTACTAAACTCACCCTGGAGACTGGCAAGGCCTGGGTGACCCTCCTTCCCCTTGCTCTTTTTAAAGCCCGAAATACCCCGAGCCAGCTATCCCTTACCCCCTATGAGTTCCTTTATGGCTCCTTACCCCATATTCTATCATCCTTTCCTTCCACCGAAAAAATAACCCCCCATCTGCGAGATTTTGTTCTTTCTCTTTCCCAGGTGCATACTGAATTGTGGCCATGTCTTCAAGCCCGGTTTCAACCACCACCCCACGAGCCTCACTAATTCAAGCCGGGTGACTGGGTCTGAGCTAAGAGACACTGGAAGGAAACCTTGCAACCCAGGTGGAAAGGGCCATACATCGTCCTGCTGACCACTCCATCCTCAGTAAAGGTGGACGGCATTGGCCCCTGGATCCATCATTCTCACGTCAGGCTAGCCACAGCTCCAAACCCAGGGTGGGAAGTTAAGGCCCATCCGAACAACCCCTTGAAGCTGACATTGAGCAAACCCTAATGGCTAACCACTCCCAGCCCCTTTCCCCCATCCTTTTGGCAATAGTGGTACTGAACAGCGGTCTGTGCGCTGGGACTCCCTTTTTGTGGTGCGAGAGAGGTAACACTCTTGTACTCATGGCTCTTCAACTTGTCACCCACCCACAACGACCCTGAGCACATCGACAATGCCCACTCCAGCCAACTATGTCACAGAACCGGTAACCAGCACCAGCGATGGCACCATCCTAACCACCATGACTACCGCCAACACCACCTTGACCCCTGAGGTTTCTATCTCAGCCAAAGCCCTTTCCCCAACCAATGACCCTTCACTGCCCCGGATTCCGCAAAGTTTATCCGCACCACTTGCTGGCAGCCCGCACCAGCCATGGAAATGGATATTAACCAGCGGACAGTCTACACGACCCATGAAAGAGACAAGCACCGCAGGGTCTCCCTCCTTTATCGTGTATCCCTGAGACTTGGCCAATACTTCCCCCCATCGTTGTGACACGGCTCAACGCGCCAGTGCAGACTGCTATACTCGAACAGGAACTGACTATGACCCTAGGACCCAACAATACTATGCCTGCCCGGCTTCGAACCCCGGGAAGCCGTACTGTAACTCACCTGGCCAGTACTATTGTTCCTCCTGGGGTTGTGAAACCCTGGCCACTAACTGGCAGACACAGGAACCCGATCGATATTTGCAAATGAAAAGACATAGTGATGGCCAGAATCTCAACCTCACGGTACTACGTACCAAAGACGTTGGATGGCTGTCTGGTAGGACTTGGGGAATTAGGCAGTATATGTCAGGAGCGGATGAAGGAGATTTCTTTCGCATCCAGAAGTTACCTATGGTGACCGCCCCTGCAATATCCGTGGGGCCCAACCAAGCCCTGAAGCCCCGACCCCAGAAACCCCAGCTGCCGCCCAAGCCTAAGACCATGACTACTCTTGCTTCAACTGTCAACAATCCAGCTAGTATCCCAACCCCCACTGCAACTGCTGGAGCTATGACAGCTGCAGCCCCCGGACCTGCAGCCCCCAGACCAAGCATTCCTACACCTGAACACTTACGCCTGCTAGAGGCAGCCTTTGCAACACTCAACTCCTCCGCCCCTAATCTGACCACCAGCTGCTGGCTGTGCCTCGTGGCATCGCCCCCTTACCTTGAAGCTTTTGCTATCAATGGCACCCTCCCTACCACCCAAGATGCCCAACAATTGCTTTGCAATTGGACCGAGACAGGTACGGGCCTGACTGTTTCCCTAGTGGGAGGGAAGGGTATTTGCATCCTCGGGAATTCCTCTGCAATTTCGACTGCTGAGGTTGAGACATGGGCGAAACAAGCCCCGAACTGCAATACCATCACTACCTTCAATGGCACTACAGGTACTAAGTATGTGACCTCTCCCAACTGGACCCGGTTCTTGTGCTCAGTGACAGGGCTGCAACCTTGCATATCCTCGGCAGGGCCCAGGGAGATTTGCCACTTAGTAGCTGTCACCCCACGAGTTACCGTGCGGTCACATCCGGCCTTCATGGCCTTGTGGGAAAGACCTCGGATCCTTAGGGAAAAGAGGGAGCCTGGAACCATTGCATTAATCATTGCCATCCTTCTGGGGTGGCAGGGGTAGAGACTGGAATAACCGCCCTCACCACTCAAACGCAGGGCCTGAGACACCTTAAGGCAGCAGTGAACGAGGACATCGCGAAACTCGAAAACACTCTGAGGTACTTAGAGAAATCCCACAATTCCCTAGCTGAAGTAGTACTGCAGAATAGAAGAGGCTTAGACTTGCTCTTCCTTAAAGAGGGGGGACTCTGTGCAGCCCTAGGAGAAGAATGTTGCTTTTAGGCCAACCATTCCGGTATCATTAGGGACACCCTTGACCAGCTCCGAAGGGATCTCGAACAAAGGAAGAAAGACCGTAACAGCTATAACCCCTGGTTTGCCAACCTGTTCGCAACCTCCCCCTGGCTAACCAGCCTGGTCGCATCTTTGCTAGGACCCTTAGCTATTATAATCCTCCTTCTGACCTTTGGACCCTGCATCCTAAATGCCCTAGTTAGATTTGTGAAGAACCGCCTAAATACCATACAGGTACTAGTTCTCCAGCGCCAGCACCAGGCGATTCCCCCTGACCCCTAGAACAAAAAAAAAAAAAAAAGTGTGGAATGTAGTGGATGGCCAAACTGACCCTTGCCCAAACCTATAGGCCTGTGTGTATTTTAGATAACTGACCCTTGCCCAAACCTATAGGCCTGTGTGTATTTCAGATAGGACCCCTTGCGAACTGAAGTGTGTATTCTAGATAAGACCTTGTACGCAACCCACCCAATGGGACCATGCCCTTAGAGTGATAAACACCTTTGCTCTAAGTCTGCTATGTACTATATAAAGAGTGTTGCGAACCTACTGGGGGGGGGGGGCAGAGACCACTCCTTTCAGTCTCTTCCCCCTTGTGTGAACATAAGTAACTTAATAAAACTCTGCTCTCTGTGCATCTTGCATCGTCTGTCTTGTTTCCTTCGGCTCACCCAAAAACGGACCCTAACACCTCATATCCTTGAAAAAGCTATGGAAAATAGGTAAAATACAAGAGCTTTTATAACAATTGCAAGGACTCTTTTAAGAGGTGCAAGGGCACTTGCATGCCCTGTATGTGGAGTTACAAAGATTGTTTTAAAATCTAGCTTCAGATTAGCTATAGATTCCCAGACAAGTCATTTAAAACATTTTACCTCAATTTCCTCATCTGTTAAAAAGGGATAGCACCCACCTCCAAGACCTGTTTTGATGTTAAAATGAGAGAGTGAGGCATTTTGCAGGCCCTGAAGCATTATATAAACACTAGCTAAAGCAACAAATTATCGTGACTTATCAACTTTATCTAGACCCATATTGTTCAATCCCACAGAGTAGTGAAGAGAATGAGGCATAGTGTACTAGATCCATAATCACATCAACACAGCACAGAGCAGAGTTGGGAAATCCATACCTCCTGAAACTAGGGATATTGTTATTAAGTTCTCCAATATTCTATGACTTTCAGTTTTTACCTAGGACTCAAACACTGGTCACTTTTGATTCAGTGTCCCAATTCTATTTTAAACCCTTAGATTTTAGTACTTTTAAAACATACTGTTTCTTATCAAGTCTAATTTATTTGGGTTTAATTTTTTATTAGTTTCTGATTTGGATCCTAACACTCCTGTATTTCTCTGAACCCAGTGATTTCTCTGATCTCTAGAATAGACTGATTCTATGAAGAGGAATATGACAAGTATGGATTATTACAAAAGCTTCCTAAACTTACATTTCAGATTTTCTTGCATGTAACTCACTTTACATAATGCTGTAAAATCTATGTATCTGTGACACTTTCCCACTGGTTACCCACTGGTCTCATATATAAAATCAAACTGCAAGGTGTCTTTCTTCAGTCTACTCTCACTTTTGCTATCTTTTCTTAGCAACAATTAAGGTACTCCTATTACTGAATAAAAGGACCTTGGTCTTCTGTGTCTACCTTTCATCATAAATAAAAAAGTCATTCTCACATCTGTATTTTTGCTCATGCTATTCTCTGAGCCTGAAATATGTCTTCTTTCATCCACCTATACAAGTCTGATATTTTCTATAGAGGTCCTCTTGGGTTACATATATCCTCTTGATTACTCCACACTGATCCTTTTATTACTCTCAATATTGACAGCATTTCTCAAAAATTTTCCTGAATGTTTTCCTGTTTTGAACTATTTTCTAAATGTTTAACTTATGTTTACCTTAACATACTAACCATAGTATAAGACCTTTTAGATCAGGGACTGTGTCTTTACCTTCCTTTGTTTTCCTCATAGCACCTATCATTATGTGAAACCACAGTAGGTATAGAGATCTAACTGGCACTGCCTCAGAGTTGCTCTAAATTTGGCATATCAGAGTCCTCAAACTCTATCTATAGGCTCAGCCATATTCTACTCTAGGATTAATACTGGACATCAACAAGGCAGATAAAACATCTCATTGTCTTTATTCTCTTCCTTAACTTCATGAGACTTGTTAATGTAATTAATGCATTTCCAGACAATGATAACTTCTTATCCTTTATGCGGGTAGACTCCTCAGACTTCTGCCAGGTATTCCATATGCCATCTGCCTGTCCATTTCATGGAATCTGCTAAATTTATGTTTAGAACATGTGCCTAAATTAACTTTCCAGAAGATGGATTCATCTATATCTTTTCTCCTTAGACCAATCTTTTGGCCTGAATTTATCAAAGAAGGATTAGCAGCCACTTAAATTCAGATAATGCAACATGTCTGCCACTTTGGCAAATATCCTATAGCACCCTGTGCTCCTTGGATGCATTCTCACCAATTTTTCTTGCAAGGTACATCCCCTAATTACTGAACCTCCTAACTTTCTCTCATTGGCAAGGAAACCACCAGACAAAAAAGCCATATATGGCTTTGAGTTTGGGGCTAATCATTAAGGGGATCCCTGGTCAAGAATAAATGCCTCAGAGATTTCTAGATAATATGGCAAAATAAGATAGGAATTCACCTGAACTCTCTCAAATTCCTGTCTAAACAATTTTGGTATAATGCTTCAAAATCAATTTTTGAGTGATAAAGCACATTTCCAACCCAAGACAGCTTGGAGAGTTAGCAGGAAATGGCTGTCTCATGGGATTGGAGGGAAGTACAGTCTGTCTGTTGGAGTAGACCTGCTGTGAGGTCCTGCCCTAGTATAGGCCAGCAGGGAGGGGCCAGCAGGGAGGGCCCACCCCTAGTGAAACCCAGCAACTAGGTCTCAAGCATTGGGACAAAAAGCTAGGAACAATGATTTCTTCAGTTAGGCAGCATAGTTCAACATTAACATAATGTGCAAAGAAACAAGCTAAAAAATGAGAAAAAAGAGAATCTAACCATATAAAGTTACTATGGTGACAGGGAAGATCAAGACACATACTTAAAAGAAGACAATAATGCCAAAATGGATCCATTGGACACCTCAAGGAACAGGGTGAAAGATGAGAGAGAAAGAGAGAAGGACAAAGGGAAGATAGGATGGAGGGGGGAAAGCGGTTAATTATCTATTGATCTGAATCTCACTCAAAAAAGAGAAGTGCATAGCAGAATTTATTAAGAACCAGAAAGCTACAATGTGCTATTTACAAGAAACATATCTGAAGCACAGATATAGTCATAGTAAAGTGACGAGCTAGAACAAAAAAATCTATTATACTTTTAAAATAAAAAAAAAATGCACAGGCAACAATCATGATCTCAGACAAGGCAAAAGCAAAAATAGATGACAAATCTCCATTTTGTTATTTTTCCTGCCAGAAAGAGGATCCTGAGAGGAACATGATTTAGGAGAGAAGTTTTGCCTATTTTTTCCTCAACCTTTTAAAGGATAAAATAATCATTAAGGCAAGTCAAGAGGTTCTTCTATATGGATGATCTATAGAGTCCTTCAATGATAATTCTCTTTTGCTCCTCTTTCCTTCCCTTCCTACCATGCTTCCCAATTTAAGTTACTATATTTACCCATATAAAGAATAATGAACATTTCTATTATATGCATACATGTGTGTATATATATATGTACATATATATATTCATATTACATTTCAGCTTTTCCTTGAATATCAATGATAATCAAGACAAACATTCTTTGTCCCAAAGACCACTTTCAACTTATGTTATAACTAGGATTTTCCCTATCTCCTCTGGTTCTGATTGGAATTCTTTTATTTTGGAGAGAGTGCGGACAGCATGCCAAGTATCTGTGGTCTGTTGTTACCTTTTACTTCATTCTGAAATACTTGAGATAGGGCAGATGCCTTCAGCAAACTTTGAGTCATTTCATTTGAAACTCACATTGATTCTATTCAGTAGATTCTATTATCCCCATGTTAAATTTAAAGAAATTGGGGATAAGGCTAAGGCTAATTAAGTTCCATAAGATTCAAATCCAGGTATTCTTCTAGGCTTGAAAATCCAACACTCAATCCAATACCCATCTAAAAATGCCCCAAACTAAAAATTTCATGTGTGATCTGGTCAAAAAACACAATATGAAGGGAGACTATGATCATCATTATTATGGATACTACACTTCCATTAATGTAGCCTAAAATATGCATGACCTTTGGAGGGGAGGCAGATAAATAATAATAATAGTAGCAACAATATAATTTCTATATTGTTTACCAAGTGCTGAGTACTGATAAGTACTTTACAATTGTCTCCTTTGATCTTCACAACCCTGGGAGGTAGGTAATATTATCCTCTTTTTAAAGATAAGCAAACAGTAGTCAAAGCAAATGACTGGTAAAGTATTAGGGTATAGAAGGATGTTATTGAGGAGGATGCTGTGATACAATACTTTGCTTGATGATTAAAAAGTATCATTCAGCTCCCTCCTTCAAGGAAAGCCAGGAGTGACTTCCCTTCTCTTGGGCCAGTATATATTTGTTTGGAGACTGAATATCTATATAAAAATCTATTTATTCCTATTTAACAGATATGAGTATAAGAATTAATAACAAGGAAAGCCTTAACACTAAAAGGAAAACTAAATATCCACCCACTTTTCAAACTCTTCGGTTTCTTGAAGCTACTCTGAACTGTTAAACACTTACTAAAAACTCATAAATACACTATCTGACTAAAACCTAATCTATAATCTTTATTAAAATAACTTAATTTGTTAAAGGTGTCTCCAAGTAAACACAGAGTCAGTTAGCCTAATATGACAGAAGCTGAGCAACCAGAGTGTAACTCCAAGATGGCTCCCAGAGTTCAGGCAAACAGGTCTGAGGTCTTTCTCCTCCAAAACAGTTCTCCAATATAGCAGATAAAACAGCTTCTTCCTCACGATGATTTCTCTCAGTCAGGAAAGTAAAAAACCTCTTAAAATGGTTACAAAGTTCTCTCTTCCCTATCCCAGCAGAGAGCAAGGTC
Organism: Gracilinanus agilis; assembly: GCF_016433145.1. Lineage (NCBI taxonomy): Eukaryota > Metazoa > Chordata > Mammalia > Didelphimorphia > Didelphidae > Gracilinanus > Gracilinanus agilis. The sequence continues at coordinate 433,724,184 of NC_058130.1, read as the reverse complement.
TGAGTGGTTTGGCTTCACCAGAAGTCAGCAAGTAACTCCCAGAAGCTAGTAACTGTCAGAATTTTGCCTGCTTTTTCCTCCTTCCAAGTTCTCAGCTCATGCCCAGCACTCTGCCTTGCCTGCAGTCCCAGAGACACCTTCTTACAATTCCTTATTTTAATCAATACTTAATCAATATCCTTATTATACTGATTTATATTAAGATTAAGGTTACCTAAAACCTTGAGACTGTTTTCATTTTAACATAAACATATTCCTTTTTGCTGTGTTCAGGAAGGTTAGAAAAATCATAGAATTTCAGAATTAGAAGTGACTATATCTAGAGAAGGCAATCCATTACAATGTGGCTCATTTCAGCACTCCATTGGAATGCAAAGTGGAAGCAATACAGGGTAGCAGGAAGTGGGCCAGACTGAAATCAGAGGAGCTAGCTTTGAAGTTACTACTTGTGTACATTTGGGCACATCACTTAATTGATGTTTGTCACCTCCTATCAGACTCTTCTAATAAACCCTACATCTACCTCAGCTGAATTCTTTCTACTATGCCTAGTGGTCCAAAAATGTTTTTAAGTATTGAAGAATATACACTACTGCATTCAATGATACTTTTTTCCAATTTAAATAAAATCCTTTGTTTAACAAGTATGCAGAATTATTTAATAATTTCACTCTTTGTGCCCCAAGAAAATATGAGCAAATTAATTTCCCTAAAACTTGGAAAGAACTACATGAGATAATAAAGACTGAAATGAGAAGAACCAAGAGAGTATTATATATTTATGTAAAGTTGAAAAGACCTTGTACCCCTTTTGAAACTACATTACCCAAACTCCCTTTCACCATACCCATAATTCCTTAAGCCTTTTCCTATTGGTTGTGGGTTTCCAGGGGTTTTTTTTGATATGGTTTTTGTGGGCGTGGTGACGGGGCTTTTTTTGGAGAGGAGGCAGCGTGGTAAGGTTGAGTTGAGACTTCCTGCACTTTAAATAAAATCCTTATAAATATCATACTTTGGAGGCATTGAATATTAAATTTAAAACTTACATTTACAAATTTACTGTTTAAAGAAAACTTGTGAATGTTCACCTCCAGAGAATGAACTGAGGAGTGGAAACACTAAAGACAATCTATATATTTTTTCCAGGTAATGCCTTCTAGGGTCTGGGGAGCAGAGTGAAGGGCTGAATAAAAGTAAAAAATAACAATTTCCCTCCTCACTCTATACCTCATTCTCCTCTGATTTTCCTACTTCCTTACCAACAGCCTTCTCACTCTGAAGATCCCCTTACCTTGTGGCCCTCCCTTATGATCAGTCCCTGCCTCAGATAATCAGAATGTGAAGGATCTAGGTCACCCTCACTTCATGCTACATTCTACACCAACTATATGGATTTCTCCACTTCATCCACTAGTAACCTTATCCTCATATGGGCATCTTTTTCCCCTGACCTACACTACTTTCTAGTCCCCTTTTGTGTGTTGTCTTCCCTTATTAGAATGTAAATTCTTTGAAGAAAGAGATTATCTTTTTTGCCTTTTATTTCTATTTCTAATGCTTAACATAGGTGCATGCCACTCTAAAACTCTGGTATCTAATTTCAATAATACAATTTAGAGTAAAATGTAAAAGAAACCTTGATACAATAGGGCAGCGTTGGCGAAGATATGTCATGCATGCACAGCTAGCATGTGGGAAACTGCTCTGTTTCCCCTCTTCACACACCAGAGGACATTTTTTATATGCTCTAGGCACCAAAAGCAAGCACTTTCTCCCTCAACTCTATCCAGTAATCCAGGGGCTCACAGACAGTTTGAATTTACCTTCTGGGCACTTGAACTAAAAAGGTTCACCAAAGGGGTATTATATATATATATATATATATATATATAATTGGGCAAAAAAACTTCAACTATTTTCATTCTATTTCATTTAACCCTGGTTTTATATCTAAATTTCAATAGAAGATGGCATTCTAATGTCATCAGTTTTAAAATATTTGTTGAAGAAGGATTAGACTTTTTTTGCTTGTCTCTGAAGCAAAGATCTAGGACCAGTAAATAAACATTATTAGGAAATAATTCATGTCAATAGAAGACACTTTCTAATAATCAGAATTGGTCAAGAGTAGAATAGTCTTGCTAAGGTTATAAACACACACACACACACACACACACACACATGGCTATATATAGTATTATGCCCAGTCTGTGATTAAAGACCTTCAACTTATTTTTGCCCACAAAAATAAAATTGGATTTTTTTAGCTCAGGGTTCTGGCACAGATTTCTTTATTTCTTAAAATTTAGCTCCCTGATTGGACAGAGGAAAGGATTTAGGATCTTGAGATTCCTTAGGAAAAATTCTACAGAGATACCTGGGGACTCTGGTCTTTGAGGGCCTCTGGATCCTAATTCCTCCTCATTAAAGATCCCAGTTGGGGCAGCTAGGTGGCTCAGTGGATTTAGACACAGACCCAGAGATGAGAGGTACTGAATTCAAATCTAGTCTCAGGCACTTCCTAGTTGTTTGACCCTGGGCAAGTAATTTAACTTCCATTGCTGAGTCTTTACCATTCTTCTGCCTTGGAACCAATATACAGTATCGATTCTAAAACATAAGGCAAGGGTTTAAAAAAGAAATCCCGGTCATCCTGAGCTGAAGAAAGCCCTATTTCTTAAAGAATGATTCTTTCATGGACCATAGTGTGTTTTATGTTAAGTTTTGTCCTGTCAGTGTATGATTCTTTTAATTTCTAGTGAATCACATGCATGGCTATATTCCATTATTTCTGGAGTGTGCTAGTGAGTCTGGCAGTGGACTAGTGTATCTGAAAAAAGTAACCTAGTTGCTTTCTCTTCGTTATCTTCTCATTCTTTTCCAGCAAAGGATTTCTAACAGATTGGAAGGGATAACTTTGCTAAAAGAAATGGGTTAAATAAGATTGTTGTCTGTCTCAGTGGAAGGTCCACTGGCAAGAACCTTACCCAAGTGTGTTGATTTGTTGTTATTCATGAGCTCTAAAAGTAATTTGCATTTTAGAGAAGTCTTCAAAGTTAAGTGTCTGACCATGAAGAGCATTTTAAATTGGCTAACTCTATTCTTAGAGGTTCGCCTCTAAGTCAGGGCTTGACAGCCCTGAGAAACAACTGAAAAAAAAAAAACAAAAAAAAATGACGATATTCTTCCAGTGTGGAAGAGAAATTTTGAGACTGGCAAATGGGCTTACTAATGTATTAGACTTGGTTGTTGAATATGAAAGTTGTCCCCTGAAAGAATTGTGCTTAGTAGAGTTGTATATGCTGTATTATGTGTGGTGTGTGTGTGTGTGTGTGTGTGTGTGTGTGTGTGTGTATTCTTGCTACTTTAAAAATAGTATTACTAAGAAATATGAACAGAATATTCTATTCCCTTAGAGGCCCCTCTTAGGCAATTAATAAAAGTTTGGGGACAAGGAAAATTCCTTGTCCAATCTAAAATGACAAAAATCAGGGCAATCAAATTGAATGAAATATGGTCTAAGTTTATATCTGAAACTCCTCAAATGATCTGATTTCAGTTTAAAACTGAAAATTTTAGAGGACTTTAGACTAGCTCTTCAAATGCAACTTCCAGAGCACATGAAGTACTGGTATTGTTGGTAGGAATAGGGGGAAATGCTAAGAACAGGAAGAGTAAAGCTAACTTAATGCAAAAAACCCTATAAATGTTCTCCCTCCTTACAATCATCAAGAAAGGGCATCAGGGATATTCCCACCACTAAGGGAAAAAAGATTGTCCAGAATGATTAGGACTAGCAAATATTATAGCGATATATTATATCATTTTAATCCATCTGATTAGCAGTCTAGGAAAAAGACTGTCCCAGGAATCAATGAGGAACCTCTTAATGTGATAAAATTGTTTGGAGCAATATTTAAGAGTTTTAATAGAAACTGGGGAGATATTACTGATCTGTGTGACATACTTCTTACTTCAGGCAAAGAGACTACAGTTACTGAGACTACTAAAAGAGAAGTAATAGCAGAAATATCACAAGCACAGATTTCTCAAAATGGCCAACTCAAAAGCTTTATGGGGAGTCTAATGATCCAACTGAGCGACCCATTGCCTACTGGTTGTGGCTCTATGCTCCTAGAATGGAGTCCCAGGATAAAAAAAAAAAAAATGATCCAACAGACTATGCTAGATTCATCCAGGGAAGAAAGGCTTTAATTAGGGGTGGTGAGGCCTCACAATTTCAGTAGATTTTAGGAGATTATTTAAGAGGAAAAAAGAGACAACTAATCAATTTTATGATTATCTTTTTTTTTAAATTTTTTTTTAAACCCTTGTACTTCGGTGTATTGTCTCATAGGTGGAAGATTGGTAAGGGTGGGCAATGGAGGTCAAGTGACTTGCCCAGGGTCACACAGCTGGGAAGTGGCTGAGGCTAGATTTGAACCTAGGACCTCCTGTCTCTAGGCCTGGCTCTCACTCCACTGAGCTACCCAGCTGCCCCCATGATTATCTTTTTGAAGGAGCTAAATGGCTTGCAAGTTTAGACCCAATTAATCCCAGAGATGCTAGAATCTTGAATCCATTTTTTGTTAACCAGTCTGCCCCTGAAATCAGAGATTATTTCCATAATAATTGTCCAAGGTGTCATTTAACTGAGCTTAAGACCACAGTATTATACATATTTAGAAGGGAAATCAGTCAAAGAATATGCTTTCAATCACTTTGGAATATATAGCCAAGTCAGATTGTAGGAATTAAATTTTAATGGTTTGACTAAAATATATGAAAATTATAAATAATATGGTAGTAGCTAATTTAAAATATTATTGCTCAAGTCAAAATGACTTTTAATAGCTTTATTTACAAAAGAGGTGGAAAAAGTAAAATTAGAGAAATATAGAAAGGTAGAGAAGACATTTAATTTATCTATCTAAATATTGTACTGGTGCTTAATTCAGGCAGGACTTGTTGACCATCAGACAGGATTAAATTCTCTCCAGAAGACAGGAAAGGAAAGCCAGCTATTCACTCACCCAAGTTCTTTCCAAGAGGTAGGTCAAGACGATAACTTGAGCTGAAGATGATGCCAGAGGCCGACTTTCTTCTTGAAGCCCTCTTTCTTCTTGAAACCCACTTCCTTCTGGAAGCTGACTTCTTAGCCCCAGAAATTCAGAGCCTTTTATTGTGTCTTCTTGTCCCTTCCCCTCTTCACAGAGGCCAATCACAGTTTCCAAACTGCCTAGACACTGCCCAGAGGGCAATGTCTGTAGGATCTACTTCTCACCTTTTGGAGGGGTAAATTCTCATCAAAAGTGTTCACAGATTCCTGGCTGATTGAGTTGCTAAGGGGGTGAATTCTGTAAGTGATTTGCAAGTTCCTCCCCCTAGTTCAAGTTTTTGTTGATTCAATCAAAAGATAGACAAAGGAGATTTAATCCTATGTTCACAATCTAATGAGGTACTAAGTAAGGGTACTTAAGTTATTGTTAACCTAAATGTTAACTCCAACTAGGCAAAGAGAAAAAAGGATTCCCTTTTTATAAGTGTAAACTCAGAATAGACAAAGAATTTTTTGGTTCCAAGAATTTCCTTTCACAAGTTAGAAGCAAACCCCTTAAATATTACTATTATAGCAGAAGGGGGCACATTATAAGGGAATGCAGGAAGAGGCAAAAAGAACAAAGAAAGTCTGTATAGTTAGAATTATCTTGAATCCCTAAAACTACATTACCCAAACTTCCTTTCTGTATTACCCACAATTCCTTTTGCCTTTCGTATACCTGCATCTTTATGCAGTCTGTATATAATTTGGGTTCATTCTGCCATGCCCTCTCTTTTCCATGTGAATTAAGTGGGGAATGTTCTCTGTGTTCTCTAGCTCACTAGTTAAATATTAATAAATCTCTATAAATATTATACTTTTGGAGATATTGAATATTAATTTTAAAATCCACAATTTGGCGACGTTATGAAGGGACCCCAGAACCTAACCTATAGGTAAGTAGGAACCCTGCCCCTCCCCAGAGTCTCCCTGGCTTCCTGCCCATGAAAAAGGCAGGAAGCCCCTCCAGGCTCCAACTCCATCTTTTGGATCCTTTGTTCCCCCCTCATCTTTTCTGTTCTCCCTTCTCTCTCTATCCTTTCCTCTACCTCCTCCTTCCCTCTAGATCCCCTTCGGAGCTAAGCTTCCCAGCTCCCCCACTAAACCCTCCAGTGGGGCTCTTTCCCACCAAATCCCCAAGCTCCCTGCTTCTGCTGCTTTTAGCCTGATTTCTCCCTTCCCTCACTGCCTCAAGACTTTGCAAGTGTGCCCAGCAGCCACACACAGCAGCACACTTGGCTCAGGGCTTCCCAGCTGCCTTCAGCCCTTGCCTCCTCAAGGCACTGCCTTCAGCCACTGCTAGCCCATGCAGCTGGCCTACCACCTGGCATTGCTTCAGGCAGTGTCCCTGATTCTGCCACTTCTTCTGTGACTGGTAAACTTAAAAAACTCCCTCTCCCTCTCCCAGCCCCAGCCTCAGCCCAGACATGAGGGGGAGTCCCTTTCCTTACTGGGAAGCTGGTTACCTCCTGATCTCTGCCAGGCTCTTTGCTTTAGCAGGGGAGGTCCTGACCTTTTTCACCTATCCCAGCCTGTGTCCTAGCTCCCTCCCTGCCCCAACTTGGGTTTCAAAAAGCAAGGTAACTGCTTCAACTCCCAATTTCCAGCTATGATGGCTTTTAGACTCTTTTAGACCCCTGAGCAGCAAACCCATCCTGTTTTGTAGTCATATCCTCCATTTTGGTTTCTGGCAAACACAATCACACTCCTTACTCCTACCTACCACCTTAAACATACCACCTACCCTAACCAAACCCCTTACCCCTCCCTGTTGTAGTGTTGCTTCTTAGCTACCAGAGGCCAGTATTGAGCACTTAATTTCTCACTCCCCCCCTTTTCCTGCTGAGTGGTAGTGGCTATTTTCTGTGCCCAGAGGGCAGTAACACCCCAAAATAAATAAATAAATAAATGAAATCATTACAAATAAATTTTTAAAAATATATTTTTTGCAAATAAAATCCAACAAAATCATATAACATCACATAAAACAAAATAAGACAAAATACTCCTTACCTGGTCCCTACCCCAAATAATTTTTTTTTAATTTAAAAATAAAATTACAAAAATAGATAAATATATACATTTAAAATTATTCTCTTTTCCACTTTCCTTTAATCTACCCTTTTGATTACAATGCTCAGCAGTGTGAATGCTACTCTACATGAAACTCTTCTGGCTTTTGCCCAATTAGGAACCTTTAAGGTTCCAGATTGCCTCCTTCTCCTTATGTTGCTTGGAATTTCCCTTTTTCAGTTCTTGACTGTTAAGTCCCAGCAAGCTTCCCAGCGAAGGCAGGCCAACATGCAAATTCAACTGAACAATTTCATTCGCTACTTCCAAGGTCAAATGGCAAAGGAAGATTCTCTCCCACACATGTCTGATTTTTGCAAACCTGTTTCTGAACCACTAAGAGAGGAAAATCCTATTTCTCCTGAAATAGAGATGAAAGGCCCCTCTACTATAGCTCAGATGCAGAACCTCCTCTCTCATACTCTGAACCACTTCTCTTGTACTCTGCAACACCTGAATAAACTTACCTCCCCTGATTCTTCTCCCAATGGCCCATCCTCCCCTGTTTCTCCTACCCCACAACCACTGAATGATTGCTATGAAGACCTTTTCCTTTTCAGGGAAATGCCTGCAATAGGATGCAATGGAGACGTGGTAAACCTAAGACAACATACACCTTTTACACCTCAAGATATAAAGGAATTGACATCTAATACTCCCCCTTTTGAAGAAGAACCATATCTGGTAATGAAAAAATGGCTGACATTTTTCCAGTATAATCCATCTTACAAAGATGTTGAAAATTTACTCAAGGCTTTTCTAACAGAACATGAGAAAAATAAGATCATCTCTCATGTTAATAAAGTCTGATGGCGCAATGCAACACACTGGCCATCCCAGGATCCTGGACTATACCAAATCTGAGGATTATTTGCAATTATATTGTAGGGAGGCCATTATAAAAGCAATGTGAGAATGCTCTGAAAATATGGTTGCATGGACCAAATTTGAAAGCCTTAAACAATCCAATGACGAAACACCCTCCCAATTCATGAATAGGCTCATTGAGCTTGGGGGCAGATATCTTGATCTTGATTTTTCTAAAGAAAGAGATATTAGACAAATAAGGTGACACTGTCCACAACAGTTGCAAGGTGGTCCAGGATTATTTTAAAACGCATTGCCCAAAGTGGCCTCATATGGATTTGGATGAGTTGAGAAAAACTGGATGAGTAAAGAAAAACAGGAAGAGACTAATAATTTCATGGAAATGTTTCAAAAGAAACTAGACTCTTTAAGTGATTAAATTGATAAACAACAAATAGGGCATGATACCCAACCAATGGCACTTGCCCCTCCACATGGAACAGAAGGTGGTTCCCCTTAGACTCTATTGTTTTTGTTGATGTTAACCCTTTTCAGTTTTGTCTCCCCTCCAAATAGTAGCAAAGAAGAAGAAACAGATTTTGAATTCAGTGTCTGTCTACCCTCCTACTATCTTTATTTATACCATCCTACTTGTCACATTGCAAAGTGGTCCATCAATCTGTACGCAACCTTTGGAGACTTTAATAAGCTAAATACTATTTGATTTTAAGGGGTTTTCAAAGCTCCACTACCTCTGACTGCTTGCTTTTAATTTTCATGTAATAAGCTATAAGATTCCATTTGGTAACTGAAGTAAAGTGCTGTAGCAATATTAGAAATGTAATGGATGAGACATATAGAGTGTCAGTATCATACTAGTGGAGGTGAAAGGTATTCCTAGGGGGCATGATACCCCTGGGGGCCTCCTAAGAGGTAGTCTTCTGAATGGCATTTTCAACCCAAAGAGTATTTTTTATCATTAGTACAGAGGTTTGTGTTTTGGAATTTATTGAAACCTATTTCCTCCAAGGTTGCAAGATTTGCTAGATGTAAAAGAACTTGTAGCATGTATTTTTCACATAGTAATTCATGCGACTGATTGTACTCTCTATTGATAATGAATAATTGCCTGCACTACTTATATTTGACTATTGATTGTATTTGACTGTTGTGACATCTATGATATTAAGTGGGGTGAAAATGTCTCACAGAATTCCACAGAACCCCCCAGAACTCCAGGAGAGGGGGCAGTTAAGAATGTGTGTATATAAGCCAGGACACCCAGCTGGCAATACACTCTCTTGGGGGTTCCAGGGAGGCTGGGAAGAAGTGTAGAATTGTTCTTTTTGTTAGCTCATCTCTGACCTCAGGAAGTAGGGAGTTACTTTGCTGTTTACTCCATACAGACTGTACCAGGCTGTGTGCACTGGGATAATATCTCATTTGCAATATCTCAACTTATCTCTAATTTAAATACATCTTCAATCAAGATTACCTTCACCATCTTAACAATCAAGATAACCTTCACCATTTTAAACTTAATAACATTAGATTAAGAGAAAAGTTAGTTTCTGAGGGAGATAGAAGTTATACAAAGGAATATGTATCTAATAAGTTTCCTAAAGATACTAGATAGCTTGCCTCACCCTCAACCCTAAAATTTATCTCCCTTTTCCCTGTTTTCCTGAAATTAATAAATCCCTTCCCTTATTAAGTTCGAGAGCCTGTGTGAAGTTATGCTTGGGTTATACCCACCTATAGCATATATTACCTAAGCAAAATTTTCATCCAAGCAAGCACTGGAACAACTGTTATCCAGAAAGCAAGTCTGCTGTATTTAGAAGGCATCCTGAACCTTTGTCTATCTCAGGGTTCAGGGAAATAATCTTTAACTGTGGAAGTTGCTAATCTCAGTGGGATTATTGCCTGTCTATGAATTTAAACCTAAACAGCCTCCATTTCTTGATCTAAAGGGGATTCAATTAAAACTGTTACACTCTTCTGCTTCAACTGCTTCAGGAGAGGGAGGAGGAGGAATTCTATTGACTCTCACCTTTCCCCCCTTGCTAGGATAGCCAGCTTGAGCCTCTGCTCTGACTCCATTACCAACCACTACCAATCTGAATCGATCTTACACTATTGATTGTGATAAGACTTCCCTATTGCTGGATTTGTACTATTTTGTTGCACTGTATTTGGTTAATCCCTGTACTTGAACAACACATATACTACCTCACAACAGAATATCTGTATTAGTGACCTATATTGACTTGATATGATTTTTGTAACATTTTGTGCCTTTTGAGATTTTTTGTGTATTTTCTTCAATGTATTATTGCTTTATCTACCTCATTTGCACTCACACTGAAGATCATGGCAAGTTAAAGAGGAAATGAATCTGATTTTAAGAAATTAGTCTCTATACTTTACCTCTGTGATTGTGAAACTACACATTTTTAATATTTTTGTTTTTTCTTCCTACATGTGCCATACAGTATTTGATTTTTTTCTCATTTCTTTTTACATTTGAAGCACATGTCACCAGTATTAAAAAGATTTTTTGACTGTTTTGATTTTTGCAATAGAATAAGCTAAGGTGTCCATTTGCCTAGCATATAAATGTATACCCAAAAATTTTTGGACTACGGAAACCTGCCACTTGTTAGGAGCCAAGACTATAAGATAAAAATAGCTACCCTTCTGGGAAAAGATACTGATCATAAGTCCAGCCATATGTGGGCAGAAACAGTTAAGAGCCGCCCCAGGGACTTTCCACATAACAGAGTTTTCCTTTCCGCGTTCCTTCCTCTTTTGTAACCGCCAACCCCCTTCACCCCAAACATATATATTCTCGCCCTGCGCCAGCAATAAATGAGCCTTGACACCATTAGACTCTTTGTCTTTCTTGCGTGCTTGGTCTCGCCTCTCTCTCCCTATGGTTTTCTAGGTGGCTGTTTCACGAACCCCACGGTTGTGTCTGGCTGGACCCAGACAAGTGGCGCCCAACGTGGGGCACGGAAAAACGGCTTACCGGACAACTGAGGAGCAGATTTCGCGGCCGCGAACAAAAGGAACGGGTAGAGGCTGAACGGACAGCCTCGAGGCAGGGTAAGTTGTCCCATCCCCATAGGCATTTATAAACCGAGAGTTTCAAACCCAGAAAGTGTGTGTGTGTGTGCAAGAGAAGAGATTCTGTGTGGATTCAGTCCGCGATTCGCATACGAGCAATAGGGCGCCCGCCTGACGGGGAAACCTGACGGGGGATTATACCGTCCACCTAAGTTCAAGCGACGTGGTCCACCCCGTTCTGGGGTGAGTGGATGGCCTCTGGCCGAACCGACTTTGACTGTTCCCTCAGCTCGTTTTTGAGTGTTGTCCCATTATTATCCGGTTCCATACCCTTGCGAGAGGATTGGCGAGAACGTGGGGAAGTGAAAGTGACACGCGTGAAAGATGGGGAAGACACTCTCGAAAGAAACTCTGTTCGTTAAAGAATTAAAGGATAGTCTCAGGGAGAGAGGCATTTGGGTAAAGAAAAAGGATCTATTCAGGTTCTTCTGCTTTATAGAAGAACACTGCCCCTGGCTTATCTTGCATGGCCCGGGTATCCACCCACTCACTTGGAACAAAGTGGGTAAAGAACTGAACAGCCTCTTAAGATCCGGCCGGGAAATTCCGGATGATTAATTTTCTTTCTACGGTTTGATCCCTGACAATCTTAAGGAAGCAGACACTAGTAAACAAGTCTCGCACCTCCTCAGCCTGGCTGAGGACGCTATCTTAGAATCTAAGATAAAAAATGAGGAACCGAGCTTGACTGAAGAACAGAGCTGGCCCTCAAGGAGAATGAGCGTCCCCCGTCTTTCTTAGACGAACCTATCAAAAATCCCTCTCTTGAGGAGCCCCTTGTCCCCTCTAAACCAAGACCACGCCTTTATCCAGTCCTATACACGGATCCTCCTCAAGATAGCACACTTAATCCTGCTTACCAGACAGAACTAGAGGAGGAGGCAGCCCGCTACCATAACAATGGTCTCCTCGGGAACAGACCCCCTCCCTACAACCTCCCACCCCCCGCCTCCCAACTTGCCTTTCCAGTTCTCCCAGGTTCGGACAACCTCAAAGAGGCCACAAATCGGCTCAGCAAACAAGTCACTGACCTTAGGCAGTTCTTAGACTTGCAAAGGGAGGTTAATACATTAACTAATCAGTTACAGGATTTACAAACAAATATTTTTCGGCCCCTGCACATCAGTACTAAGTCACTGCAGTCAAAAACCAAGTCAAAACCTGCCCTTGCCTTCCCTGTTGTTACTAGGCATCAACAGGCCACAGAGATTGCCCCTGAGAATCTTCCCCTAGAGACCCCCCTCCTGCATGATTCCTCTGACTCTGACGGGGAAGAGGAGGGGGAGGTGGAAGAGGAGACCAATAATGGGCGCCCCAGGGCCGCCGACACCTCAGCCCCCCCCCCCAACCTCATAGGCCAATCTATAAAAAATTAAAGATCAAACACATTAAAGACCTACATTCGGCAGTTAAAAATTATGGCCTCAATGCCCCTTTTACGCTCTCTATTCTAGAAGGGCTTGGAGGAGAAGGACATATGCTCCCCTCCGAATGGTCCAAAGTTGTACAATCCGTCCTCTCTAGGGGACAATTCCTAATTTGGAAAGCAGAATTCCTTGAAAGGGCAGAAAACCAGGCCAAACTTAATTCAAAAAATGCCCAGACAGCCGCTTGGACAACTGACAAAATCGTTGGCCGTGACCACTTTGCATTAGAAAACCAACAGATGAGGCTGCCTCCTGGCTTGCTCATGCAAATGGCGCATGCAGCTATGGCCGCATGGCGGGCAGTTCCCACCGCTGGATCTGTTACACCACCTCTCTCGAAAATCCTTCAGGGACCCAATGAGCCCTACGTGCAGTTTGTTGCAAAACTCCTTGAAACTGCTGAGAGAGTCTTAGGTCAGGATGGGTCAGATAACCCAGTGGTAAGACATTTAGCAATCAAAAACGCTAAATCTGCCTGTAAAGCAGCCTTGAGGGGGAAAGCCAGAGACCTTGATCTAAATGGAATGATCCGCCTATGTAGTGATATTGATGCCTATGGCCACAAATTAAACAAGTCCATCTCCTTAGCCATCGGGGCAGCCATTCAGGCCTCTCGCCCCAACACCCCCCGAAATTGTTTCAAATGCGGGCAACCTGGCCATTTCGCCCGCGAATGCCCCTCTAACCAAAACCCTAGGCAAACTCCCGCACTTCCCCCGGCTAATAGGCCACCACCTAGCATCTGCCCTAAGTGTCAGAAGGGTCGGCATTGGGCTCGGGATTGCCGATCCAGAACCGCTTTTGGCGGCCAAGCCTTTCCCCTGATGCAGGGAAACGGGATGCGGGGCTCCTACGGGAGCCCCTGCCCAGTTCCCTTACTCGAGCCACAACAGGCAGCGCAGGCCTGGACCTCTGTGCCACCTCCACCCGAATATTGACTCCTGAAGAAGGTCCGATAGTCCTCCCCATCGGCAAATTTGGACCACCGCCCTCTGGCATGTTTTTCTTGGTCATCAGCAGAGCACTCACCACCCTACAAGGTGTAGTAGTGCATCCCACCCTTGTCGACAACGACTACACAGGGGAGATAAAACTTATCATAGAATTGCCACATGGTCCCGTTACCATCCCTGCCAGTAGACGCTTAGCTCAAGCCCTCCCCCTTCCTATGATTGGTGACTTCCTCGCAGTAGCCCGAACACGAGGCACTTCTTCACCCGGCTCCTCCAATATCTATTGGGTACAACAACTTACTGAGTCCCGACCCACTCTTCAATTAAAAATCGAAGGGAAAACCTTCACAGGGCTACTAGACACAGGGGCAGACTCCACTGTCATCTCCTAGGCCGCGAATATACGCACGGGTAGAGGCTGAGCAAGACACCTCGAGGTAGGGTAAGTTGTCCCATCCCCCATAGGCATTTAAAAATCAAGAGTGTTTCTAAAAAAAGGTGTGTGTGTGTGTGTGTGCAAGGAAAGTGGAAGGAATACGTGTGCATGATGGGAAAAACACTCTCGAAGGAAACAGTGTTCGTGACTGAACTAAAAAATAGTCTCAGGGAGAGAGGTATCAGAGTAAAAAAGAAGGACCTGTTCAGGTTTTTCTGCTTTATAGAGCAGCACTGCCCTTGGCTTATTTTGCATAGCACAGGCATTCATCCGTTCACTTGGAACAAAGTAGGTAAGGAACTTAATGGCCTTTTAAGAGCCGGCAAAGAGATTCCAGATGATTACTTTTCTTTCTATGGCTTGATTTGTGACATTCTTAAAGAAGCCGACATGAGTCAACAAGTCTCGCACCTCCTCAGCTTGGCTGAGGACACTATCTTAGAATCTAAGATAAAAAATGAAGAACCAAACTCGACTAAAGAACAGAGCTCGCCCCTCAAGGGGAATGAGCGTCCCTCATCTCTCTTAGACGAACCTATCAAAAATCCCTCCCTTGAGGAGCCCCTTGTTCCCTCTAAGCCCAGACCACACCTTTATCCAGTCCTATACAGGGACCCTCCTCAAGATAGCACACTTAATCCGGCTTATCAAGCAGAACTAGAGGAGGAGACAGCCCACTACCATAACAATGGCCCTCTGAGGAATAGACCTCCTCCCTACAACCTCCCATCCCCCTCCATCCAACTTGCCCTCCCACATGATTCCTCTGACTCCGAACAGGAGGAAGAGGGGGAGGAGGAAAGCGGATCCCGTGGAAATTCCAGGGCCGCAGATACTTCAGGCCTCCCCCACCATCATCAGCCAATTTATAGAAAATTGGAAATTGAGCACATTAGAGACCTGCATTCGGCAGTTGAAAATTATGGCCTGAATGCCCCTTTTACACTCTCCATCCTGGAGGGGCTTGGGGGAGAGGGGCACATGCTCCCCTCCGAATGGACCAAAGTTGTGCAATCTGTCCTGTCCCGAGGGCAATTTCTAATTTGGAAGGCAGAGTTCCTTGAAAGGGCAGAAAATCAAGCTAAGCTTGGCTTAATCGGCAGGGCGCTCACCACCTTACAAGGTGTAGTTGTACATCCCACCCTTGTCGATAACGACTACACAGGGGAGATAAAACTTATCATAGAATCTCCGCATGGTCCCGTTACCATCCCTGCCGGTAAACGCTTAGCTCAGGCCCTCCCCCTCCCCATGATAGGCGATTTTCCCGCTGCAGCCCAAAAACGAGGTCCTTCCTCACCCGGCTCTTCCAACATTTATTGGGTACAACAACTTACTGAGTCCCGACCCACTCTGCAATTAAAGATCGAAGGAAAAACCTTCACAGGGCTGCTGGACACAGGGGCAGACTCTACTGTCATCTCCCAGGCTCATTGGCCCCGTGCCTGGCCCCTTCAACCCTCAGCCACCCACCTGTCAGGAATAGGTCAGATCCAAGATACCCTCCAAAGTACTAAGCTCCTCCATTGGCAAGATACTGAGGGCAATGGTGGCACTACCCGTCCCTATGTAGTCGCGGGACTCCCTGCTAATCTCTGGGGCAGGGATATTCTAGCCCAGATGCGGCTCCTTATGGTTAGCCCCAGTGATGCTGTCACCACCATGATGCTGAAATCTGGGTACCTCCCAGGCAAAGGCCTTGGCAAGAACGAACAAGGCATCTTACACCCAATATCCCCCCCAGCCCAAAACGATAAAGGAGGACTTGGGTCAAAAAAATTTTTATAAAGGCCACTGATCCCCCTGCAATCCAGGCTGATAAGATCACCTGGAAGTCCGATTCTCCTGTCTGGATTGACCAGTGGCCTCTAACATCTGAGAAGGTTCAAGCTGCCCTAATGCTAGTGCAGGAGCAACTCTCTCTTGGACACCTTGAACCTTCCACTTCCCCATGGAATACACCTATTTTTGTTATTAAAAAGAAATCGGGGAAATGGAGACTTCTACAGGACCTACGTGAGGTCAATAAGACCATGCTACCCATGGGGGCTTTACAGTCAGGCCTTCCATCCCCAACTGTCCCATAGTCAATTCCCCATCCCCCTCATTGACACAGCTCCAAGCTCGAGGCTTTAGCATTGCCCCAGATAAAATTCAAACTCAAAGCCCAAGAAACTCTTTATCCCTTAAGTGGCAATCAGACTTTGCTTCTTGCTCACGCCCTCTTTGTTCTTAATTTCCTCACGCTGGATGCCGAAGGGCGTTCCGCTGCTGATCGCCACTGGAATCCGCATACTTCCTCTAATCTGGCCACAGTCCTTTGGCGTGACCCAGTCACGGGCCTCTGGTGTGGCCCCGACCCTGTCATTATCTGGGGAAAGGGCTCCGCCTGTATTTTTGATAAAGCGGCTAATAATGCCCGTTGGATTCCATCTAGACTGATTAAACCTTTCGCCCCTGATACTAACCCTCCTAAGCCAGGGTCTTGTCCCTGAGAAGTCTTTTTCTTCTTCCTTTTTCAGAACCACAACCCTGACGACATCACAGATGGGACCTCAGATCCTGAACTCGTTTTCTCTGGCAGTTTACATCATCTACTCCACCTTCCTTCCGGTCACCACTTCCAGTCCTCATCTCCTGGTCCAAAAACGGTGGGAGATCATCAATCCAGTTAATCAAGCCATCATTACCTCTGTTTCTTCTTCCCAATGGCCCCAATGGACGTGGTTTCCTTCCATTCTGGTTGATCTTTGTGCCCTAGGCGCCCCCCAGATGTCCTCAATCCACTACTGAGCCCCTACCTTCCCTGGCGTGCCTAGCCTCCCGGATTACTGGACTCAATACACTCAGTTTCCTCTATACGGCTGCCCAGGATTTGATCAGCCACCACACTGTGGGGACCAGACAGACGGATTTTGTGCAGCCTGGGGATGTGAAACAATTGGTACTGGATATTGGATCCAGGCGAACCAGGATTTGATATCAATAACCCGCAATCTATCCCGTCCATCTGTGTGCACCCCCAGTCCTCCTAATTGTAATCCCCTCATTATCACATTTACCAACGCAGGGAAACGAAGTGTTAAATGGACAGATGGCTTGACTTGGGGTTTACAACTCTATAAGAAGGGCGGTTTTGATGATGTTCTTCTTTTCACCCTCCGCCTCCGTGTGCAGCCCCTCATTGTTTCTGTTGGTCCTAACATCATCCTCTCGGATCAACGACGCCCTTTTTCCCCTAACCCCCAGCGATTACCGACTCCCACATCTCTCCCCATCCCATCGGTCCCCCTTTTTTCCCCTTCATCTCCGAGTACCTCCTCCCAGTTACAGCCCCAGTCACAGCAAGGGTCCCTAAATATTCCTGGTACAGCAGACAGATTTTTATCTCTAGTATCAGGTGCCTATACTGCCCTGAACGCTTCCAGGCCAGATTTGACGATTAAGTGTTGGCTCTGTCTGAGTCCACAACCCCCTTACTATGAAGGTATTGCCTATATGGCAGAACCCGATGAAACAGTTCTAGCTTCCCCGCGCTGCGCCGCCTTTTCTCGCCGTCTCACTCTTGCTGAAGTCTCTGGCCATGGCCTTTGTTTAGGCACCATTCCCCGATCTCATGCCCACTTATGTAACTCCACCCTTGACCTCCCCCCTTCCCCTTCCTTTTTGGAAGCCCCAAATAATGGCTTTTGGGCTTGCAATACTGGCCTCACCCCTTGTATATCTCTTCTAGTTTTCAATACCTCCTTTGAATTCTGTGTTCTTGTCCAGCTAGGGCCACGTATCTCTTTCCACACGGACGATAGTGTGGCCTCCCTCCTCTCCCCCTCTCCTAGAACACGTAGGGAACCCTTTACTGGACTCGGCGGTTTTGCTGCAGGCATTGGCACTGGCACTACTGCCCTTCTCCAGACCCAACACTTGGCCGCTCTTCAGATGGCCATGACAACCGACTTAGAAGCTCTTGAAAAGTCGGTCACAGCACTGGAACAATCCCTTATATCCTTATCAGAGGTAGTCTTACAGAATAGACGAGGACTGGACCTTCTCTTTTTAAAAGAAGGGGGAATATGCGCAGCCCTCAAAGAGGAATGTTGTTTTTACGCTGACCATACTG
This sequence comes from Gracilinanus agilis, assembly GCF_016433145.1. Lineage (NCBI taxonomy): Eukaryota > Metazoa > Chordata > Mammalia > Didelphimorphia > Didelphidae > Gracilinanus > Gracilinanus agilis. Next base: position 433,706,144 of record NC_058130.1, on the reverse strand, counting down.
GCGTTGTGAGAGAATCTATGGCAAAATTGCGTGAATGGCTAGCCCATAGGAAAAGGGAAGCCGAGGCACAAGAAGGATGGTTCAACACACTCCTCAAGGGTTCCCCCGGCTTTCCACCTTGATTCCCACTATTATTACACCTCTCTTTATATTTTTATTGATCTTAACCTTTGGCCCTTGGGCCTTCCAACATCTAACGAAACTCATCAAAACTAACGTTAACTCAGCCCTTGATAAGTTCCCTATGGTTCAATACCATCGTATTGAGATGATGGACACAGAACAACCTGGCGGCACTCGTTTGCAGTTTTCCAGCAGGGCGGTAACCCAATGACGGGAGTAGCACAGGTCCTCAACCCTTGATGGTTGAGTAACTCCCCCTGTGTAGCCTAAGACAGGGGCCGTCGCTGCCAATCTCACTTATGGATTGACCAGGGAACACAAGGTGTCTTAGGAAAAATTTCTGGTGTTAAGACAGACTTGGATGGAACAACGACCAAAGGATAATAAACTTATTCCTTACGCCCTTCTATTTAAAAAAGAAAGGGGGAATTTTTAGGGACCAAGACTTTAAGATAAAATAGTCACTCTTCTAAGAATAGATATCATTCACTCTTCTAAGATAAGATATTGATCATAGGCCCAGCCATGCTTGGAGACAGTAAGACGCCACAGGAGATTTTCTATGCTCCCTTTCCGCGTTCCTTTCCCTTTAGTATTGGCCGACCCCCTTCTGCCCTCAACCTATATATTCTTGTCATAGATCTGCAATAAACGAGCCTTGCTTCCATCCAAACGACTCTGTGTCTTGCGCACGAGGTCTCCCCTCTTCTTTCCCTATGGGTTCTTAGGTTGCCATTTCCCCGGACCCCTCGGTTGTGTCCGGCTGGACCCGGACACCCACGGTTCAGCCAACGACTGCTACCTTTTCTCTTTTTTCCCAACTCCACCACGCCATCCGATCACGGTCCTGTCCCTTTTTCGTGGGCCACATACGTGCCCACTCCGGCCTTCCAGGCCCCTTGTCCTTCGGGAACGATCTCGCGGACCAACACACTCGCTTAACTGCCTTAGCAACCACGTCCACCCCCTCTCCCGCCCTCTCGTCTGACTCTGTCTCCCTCGCTACAGAGGCACACAGACTCACCACCTCAACTCTCAATCCCTTCGCCTGGCCTACAAAATTTCTAGAGAACAGGCCAGGTCAATTGTGAAAAGTTTTAAGAATTGTGTTACTCTCTTGCCTGAACCCCATCTGGGGATCAACCCCCGTGGCCTTCTCCCCGGCCACTATGGCAAATGGATGTCACCCACGTCCCTTCTTTTGCTAAACTCAAGTATGTCCATGTCTCCATTGATACGTTTAGCGGCTTTCTTTTCGCATCTGCACAATCCGGGGAAGCCACTAAACACGTCATCAAACATATGTTCCTTGCTATGTCCATGATAGGGAAACCTCTCTCCATTAAAACGGACAATGGCCCTGGCTATACCAGCCAAGCCTTTAAACAATTTTGTTCCCAGTTAGGCATAAAACATGTTACAGGCATACCCTATAACCTACAAGGACAAGGTATTGTCGAACGAGCAAACCAAACTCTTAAGAATACTCTTTTTAAACTCAAATCCCAAGAAACCCTCTATCCGTTATGTGGTAATCAGGCTCTGCTTCTTGCTCACGCCCTCTTTGTTCTTAACTTCCTCACGCTAGATGCTGAAGGGCGTTCCGCTGCTGATCGCCATTGGCATCCACACACCTCATCTAATCTGGCCACAGTCCTCTGGCGTGACCCCCTCACTGGCCTCTGGTGTGGCCCTGACCCTGTCCTTACTTGGGGAAAAGTTTCCGCTTGCATTTTTGACAAAACGGCAAACAATGCCCGTTGGGTCCCATCCAGACTAATCAAACCCTTTACTCCCGACACTAACCTAGCTGAACCAGGGCCTACCCCTGAGAAAAATTCTCCTCTTTCCACAGGAAAATGACCTCTCCTTGGAATTGCCTCCTCTACATCTTCCAGCTACTCCTTGCCTGCCACGGCCAGAGTCCTCACTTCCCTGCCAGACAGACATGGGAGATCATCAACCCAGTCAACCAAAGAATCCTCTCACAAGTCACCTCACAAAACATGCCTCCCTTCACTTGGTTCCCCAAGCTTTCCATTGACTTCTGCCAACTAGGAAACCCTTCCTCCTCCTCGTTTCACTATTGCTCACCTGCCATTCAACCTCCGCCCGGGACCGATACGATACCTACATTTCCTATCTACGGCTGTCCAGGGTTCTCTCAACCCGACTTCTGTGGTGGCCCCTCTGAGGGATTCTGTGCCAGCTGGGGATGCGAAACCATTAGTACCGGATATTGGATCCCCAAAAACCAGGATCTTATCCAGATTACGAGTGGACCTCAACCGTCTTCATGTATTTTGAACAATCCCCCCAATATCCCTAACTGCAACCCCCTTAACATCTCCTTCACCAACAGCGGGAAACTAGATACCCGATGGACCGATGGCCTCACTTGGGGACTCCGCCTTTATAAGACAGGACCAGATGATGTCGTCCTTATGACTATTCACCTCCGAATCAAAACCATCACAGTTTCAGTTGGCCCTAATACCATTCTCACTGGACGACAACCCCCGCCTCCTCCCCTTCCTCCAGTGCGGCCTGCCTTTATTACCCAAACACCCCCTGATAAGTCTAGACCCCACTTGACCCCTGCTGAGCCCAGACCCCACTCAACCCCAGATCCAACCCCTTACCTTCCCCCCACTTCTACCTCCCAGCGCCTCCTCAACCTTATTTTCGGCGCATATACGGCACTAAACTCCTCTCAGCCCCATAAGACTAGAGACTGTTGGCTATGCCTCCCCGCTACCCCTCCTTACTAGGAAGCTTTTGCCTTAACCCTCAACCTTGATAACTACGCCCAGCCCCATGAGCATTGTTCTCACAGACCCCCCAAACTTACCATTTCTGATCTTTCCAGGTCAGGTCTCTGCCTAGGGAAACCACCCTCTCCCTATGCTTCTCTATGCAATTCTACCTTGCAGATGCAACCAGGTAATTTCTACCTGCTCGCACCCAACAACACCTTTTGGGTGTGCAATACCGGCCTCACGAAGTGCATCACAGGGTCCTGCTTTAATTCCTCCTCTGAATTCTGTATCCTTATATCTCTTTGGCCCCGCATTACCTACCATCATGGCCCCTACGCTTTAACAACGTTCGATCCCCCTTCCTTACGGCATAAACGAGAAGCCTTCTCCCTCACTATCATCACCCTCCTAGGCCTTGGAGGAATAGCTGCCAGCATTAGTACCGGGACCACAGCTCTTATAGAAACACGTTATCTCCAATCTTTACATACAGCACTCGTTGCAGACCTTGAGGATATTGAAAAATCAGTTACGGCCCTAGAAACATCCCTCACCTCCCTCTCTGAGGTTGTTTTACAGAATAGACGAGGGCTTGATCTTTTATTCTTAAAAGAGGGCGGGTTATGCGCTGCGCTCAAAGAAGAGTGCTGTTTTTACGCAGACCATACAGGTATCGCCAGAGAATCCATGACAAAATTATGAGAACGATTAGCCCAGAGGAAAAGGGAGGCCGAGGCACGAGAGGGATGGTTCAATACACTCCTTAAAAGCTCCCCCTGGCTATCTACCCTGATCCCTACTATTATTACACCACTCCTTATTCTCTTGTCAGTTCTTACTTTTGGCCCTTGGGCTTTCCAACGTCTAACAAAATTTATCAAATCTAACGTTGACTCAGCCCTCGATAAGTTTCCTATGGTTCAATACCATCGTATTGAGATAATGGATGCAGAACAACCTGGCTAAACTCGTCTGCAGTTTTCCAGCAGGGCGGTAACCCAATGACGGGAATAGCACAGGTCCTTGACCCTTGATGGTCGAGTAACTCCCCCTGGGTAGCCTAAGACAGGGGCCGTCGCTGCGAATCTCACCTATGGATTAGTCAGGAAACACAAGGTGCTTTGAGAAAAATTGTGTTGATAGGATAGACTTGAATGGAACAACGGCCAAAAAGATAATGAACTTATTCTTCACACCCCTCATTTAAAAAATAAAGAAAGGGGCAATTGTTAGGAGCCAAGACTATAAGATAAAAATAGCTACCCTTCTGGGAAAAGATACTGATCATAAGTCCAGCCATATGTGGGCAGAGACAGTTAAGAGCCGCCCCAGGGACTTTCCACATAACAGAATTTTCCTTTCCACGTTCCTTCCTCTTTCGTAGCCGCCAACCCCCTTCACCCCGAACATATATATTCTCGTCCTTCGCCTGTAATAAACGAGCCTTGACACCATTAGACTCTTTGTCTTTCTTGCGTGCTTGGTCTCTCCTCTCTCTCCCTATGGTTTTCTAGGTGGCTGTTTCACGAACCCCATGGTTGTGTCCAGCTGGACCCGGACAGCCACTAGTTATTTAAATATTATGAGACTTTTGCTCAATGAATATGTCTAATTCAAAGAGAAACAAACCACAAAGGAGCACAGAAGTTGACCTTCAAAGTGCCAAAAGAGCACAAAAAGGTAAAAGAAACCAAATCAATGCTAGAGTGATTGATGACATTCTGCACAAAACAGCACAAAGACTGGATCATGTGTGAGACTTGAGGTTGCGGTGCTTAACATATGTTAAGATGTAGGACTTCCTTGTACCACACTCTATATCAAGTACACAACATCAATTGTTCTGGCTCTATATCCCTGAAAGTGAAGAAAAGGATCAAACCAGGAAATGCTATTTTTCATTTGTTTTGAGATTTAGTCTCTTTTTCTATTTTTTTCATGATGTGATAACTTACTGTAGTCCAATCTGCTAAATTGTGAGTGATTGTCATTGCAAAGCTTATGGGACATGGATTGCTACAAGAACCTGTTGTGATTTGTGAATTTTTTCCTAGAATTCTTTTTCTTCTCACATTTTTGATATTCTATATTTCCCTCAGAGGTTATTTTTTAATTATTTGTTTGGACTCTTTGATATTTTTGATAATTGATTCATATACCTTATTACTTGACCATGTATCCCTATGTGATTCCTATATGTATCCCTATATCCTTCTCATGGGGAATGTGTTATTATTGTCCTCAAGGGAGACTATGTTATTGCTGTGAATTTTGATTTGAATTTGACCCTAATTTAGAACAGAAGACTACCTCCCAGAATCCAGAAGGCACCATGAAGATGCCTGCAGAGACCTTCGAGATATGACGAATTTGAACTTTGGGAGGGTTGAATGCATTTATTTTGAATGGACACTCTTAGGCCAAAAAGGGGACTGCCCCCTAATTGGCTTTTTGTCAATGTACCTAACATTGGTTTTGTTCTTTCTCCCTTTTATTTCCCTTTTATCCCCAAGTTATGGTAATTTCCCTTTAGAAACTGCAATATTGTATCTTCCTCTAGTTAAAGTTATATGTTAGTTATGTTTAAATGATCCATTGGGGAGACTAGTCTCCCAAAGGATCACAGGGGGAAATGTATAGTTAGAATTATCTTGAATCCCTAAAACTACATTACCCAAACTTCCTTTCTGTATTACCCACAATTCCTTTTGCCTTTCATATACGTGTGTCTTTACACAGTCTGTATATAAATTTTGCTCTGCCACACCCTCTCTCTTCCACATGAATTGAGTGGTGAACATTCTCTGTGTTCTCTAGCTCTCTAGTTAAATATTAATAAATCTCTATAAATATTATACTTTTGGAGATATTGAATATGAATTTTAAAATCCACAAGCCTCATAACAATGAGTTTTGGGGAACAAGGAACACAGGTTTGGAAAGTCAGTCTGAATATAGACCTAAGGAACAAAGCAAATTTTATAGAGAAAATTTGGCACGAAGGTGCAGGAAGGGGGCAGAATCCTTCTTGGAAGATGATGATTTTGTGTTTCTTTATTTTCAGGTTTTTATAGTCCTTGAAATGCCTGTTACTTCCTCCTCCTGCACTGTGGAAACCTATGTCTCTGTTAAGAGAAATTATGCTCTTTATGATTGTCTAATAGATACTGGAGTTTGTCTGTTCTAACTACTTTGCCAGAATCTCCAAAGTTTATTGATACTTGATCTATCACTGTAGTTTCTGGAGAAATTCAAATAGTAGATATATTTTTTCCAATTCATGTTATAGTAAGGCTTCTTTCTGTAAATCATTTTTGTTTAAGCCTAATGAGCCAATTAATATTTTAGGAAGAGACTTGCTATGTAAATTAAGAGTTACAATTGCTCATACTAATTATGGATTGTTGTCCTTATAGTTACCTAAGACTCTTTTACTTACTAAATTATTTTTTACTATAGAATTAGATACTGGCCATTTCACAATAGAGGATCCCCTTATGAGTCCCCCACTGATTTACACTTATAGGATCACTGCCAATTCCATCTACAATATCAGAATCTGTATGGGCCACTTCTTCCACTGATACAGGGTTATTGCAATCAGTTGTACCTGTTACTATAAAGGTAAATGATGGGCACTATCCTTCTAAACTAACATATCCTTTTTCAAGGAAGCTTTGAGACAATAGAACCCATTATTAATTTACTTATGTTTAAGGGAATCCTAATAAAAGTGTGTGTCATCCTGTAATTCTCCTATACTATCTATAAAGAAAGTATCTTGATTCAAGATCTGTAGATTCAGGTTTTGTTGAAATACTGCTAGCTGGATTTCTTTGCAGCAGTAACTAAATCAAAGGTCAGTGTGTGATAGTTATGATGATTGTTTCTATGGGTAAATATCTAACATCCACCAAGTTCCTTAGGTCAGAGTTGTAAGGCTTCAAAGAGAAGTAGAAAACCCACTATCTCATCCACCCAGTACCCTGTCCCCCAAAGAGTGCTTGGGGTGCTGTTTTTATACCCACATTCTTAATTGTCCTAACTGTCCTTCTCTTGGAGTTCTATGGGGTAATTCACTCCAGTTAAGATTCTTCTGGTTACACATTATGGTACCTTCAAAAGCTGTCTAGAACACCTCTTTCACTCCTTTACTTTCTCTGAGTTCATAAGGGCAGTCTATTGGGAACTGAGGTTCCAGATCCAGGAGAAAAGAAACACCAGAGACCCAACTGAAGGACTGGTGAGATAAAAATCTTATTTGAAGGGATGTTACAGGGGACTTAGGAAAGAAGGAAATATGGGGTTTGGTAGGATATAATAGGGAGATAGGGAGATGCAGGATATAATATGAGGCTGAAGCTAGGGGTAATAACTGGTAGGATTAGGGAATAAGACAAGGCAAGGGACCCAAAGCTGGAGGTAATCGAGTGATTAGACTAGGTAGTAGTGAAGTTAAGGCAATATAGTGGATGAGGAAGGTTCAATGATGAAGGACGGCAATTGAGGTGGTAAGAGAAACAAGGGAATATCTGAGTTCAGGGAGTATAACACTGAGGTAACAAGGATTGCCAGGGAGAGGATGAACTAATCTAAACAGGCAAACAGCAGCAAGGAATACAGACTGGGACTTAGGCTAAAGACAAAACACTGAAGGGAAATAGACTGATCCCTTCAAGTAAAAGACACTATACAGCCAAGTTATAATGAGCCAAGACAGACTGAAATTACCTACAGGCTTTAGTTAATATCACAGGAAGGGGCTGGGTTTGAAGTTACACTTCCTTCAAAATGGATATCCCAGCTTCCCTCAAACCCAGAGTATGTTGATTCTATTCCTCTTCTTCCCTTTCTTACTAATTAACTAATGAAGTAACCAAAAGGTCTGTTTAAACACAAAGGGGTTTATTGTCTTCACAGGATAGATTGTCTGGGTAAAAGGATCAAGGAAGCCCTAACAAAATGGATACAAAACCTCCCTAGATAAATTACTGCTAGGGTAGGGCTAAACTCTCATAGATTTGAACTAACTCTCTGATTCACTCTCCTTATTCACTGTTCTCAGACATTTAGGTAAGGGAAATGAAGAGATAGTGTTAACTTGGAAAAAACACAGAACTATTAAATAGTAATAAAGCTACTCTTTAATCAAGGGAAAAGGGGAACAGGGCTACCTGGCCTCTTTTGCAGAGCTGCGCCTTGTGCAGAGTCCAAGAATTGAACACTGCTTCGCTCTGCTCCCTGACCCCCTGGGAGTAATACCGCGCTAGATGACCACTCCAAGGAACAAAGGAAATTGGGGAACTTATATACCATTTGGGAAGATCCAGGGGCTGGAAAAGATGATTGACATTATACTGCTAAGGATGGGATTTACAATCAAGTTTGGGAAAGGAATCATAGCTAGAGGCTAGGGTGTAAGGGAAGGGGCTGCTTACACAATGGATCCTAAAGGATGGTCCCTGCCCAGCTGTGTCTTCCCCGGAAAGGGTCTTTGATAAGATGGAGAAGACTACCTAAGACAAAAGGGCATTTAGCATTTACCCCAGGGTCCATTATTCAGTCTGCAACTGCTAGCCCGAGATCCCCTTTAGGGCGGATTCTCATGGGGACAGGGAAGTACAAGCTTTGGGGGTCTCCAGCCTACAAGCTATTTCTGAAACTTGGGGTTTATCATATCTCACTAAGTCACAAGTTTGGGGTCTCTAGATTCCATGTCGACAATAGGAAATAAGGTAGGGTAGGAAATTCAAAGGATTTATCTAAATTAATAAATCTCAAAAAACTGCAAAACTAGGTTAAGATTTCAATCCCCAGAAGGAGCTCCGCTGGACCCTGGTTCCCTCCACGAGTTCCCAGGTCCAACTGAAACTCTTCCAAGATTCTGAAACCTCTTAACTGACATAAGCACTCAGCAAAAGCCTGTAAACGGTTAAGCCCTCCTCTCTGTATCACAGGGCAGAGTAGTGAAGGGAAAAAGTAGGAAGGCTTTTCGAGAGAAGCAAGGACCTCTTTCCTTGTGTTCTTTAAGAGGAAAGAGGATTGAGTTTAAAAATCACTAATTTAAGGGATTTCCTTAGAACATGCGGTCGGTGGTGGTGGGTAGTTTGAGATGGCAACTCTCAGGTCTCTAGGCTTTCCTCCATCCTAATGCACTGCACAGATGGTGGTTGCTTCTTCTCTCCTCTCATCATCTTCTCTTTGGGGTCATTTCTGATGCCCCAAGGCCCCCCTCCTGTAGAGGCAGAATTTTAAGTCTTGTCCTTTTCCCTGCCTTTCCCTGCCCCTCCCTATTCTCTGAAGCCCTTAACATACCTACAGATATCTGCAGACTTCCTTTCCTGCTATACTGTCCTCTCCTCTAATTGCTCCTAACCTAAGATGGCCAGCTGTTTTTAGTTTATACTCTGTAATCAATCCTGTCATTCAGTCGCATATATAAAATGTATATAAACTGGCTGCTGCAATTACTCTGGGCTTAGTCTTTGAGAGAATACTCCACTAAGCCTGCACGCCTTACCAATGAACCTGCCTCTTTCCAGGATCCTAGGTGTCAGTGAGGATCCTTTTCCATAACACTACAAGTTTAACAGCAGTGGCCCCACGAAGCCTGGCTGGCCCAGCCCTGAGCAGCCCCCATATAGCCACTGTGCCCTCCTGCCCCCACCATCCCCCTCTCCATCCACTGTGACCCCAGGGTCCATCTTGCTTGCTCTCTTAGCAGTGAGGGAGAGAAGGCTGGGGGCTTTTCATAACAGCAAGAAAGGGAAAGCCCTGGAAATAGATTTTCCTTCCTTCCTTCCTTCCTTCCTTCCTTCCTTCCTTCCTTCCTTCCTTCCTTCCTTCCTTCCTTCCTTCCTTCCTTCCTTTCTTTCTTTCTT
>NC_058130.1:433672812-433696129 GCF_016433145.1 Gracilinanus agilis | reverse complement strand
CCTTTCTTTCTTTCTTTCTTTCTTTCTTTCTTTCTTTCTTTCTTTCTTTCTTTCTTTCTTTCTTTCTTTCTTTCTTTCTTTCTTTCTTTCTCTCTTTCTTTCTCTTTCCATTTTTTGAGGATTTTTCCCCCCTAAGCTTACACAATAGGAAATATTGCCACCAAACAGAAAATTCCCAAAACCATTCCTAAGGACAGTCCTTTTTACAGAGTATTGATCTCATGGGAAATTCCCAGTATTCCTATAGAAACATGGATGTTTAGAAAGGGGGTGATTTGTTTCTGTAAAGTTTGGTCAAAATGCATTTTCATGTAGCCATGCTATTACTCTTTCAATTCTAAAACACTGAAAGACTTAAAGATGATGATAGAACCAAAATAATCCCAAAGGAATTTGTTACTGGTTTGTCTGGGCATATTTACTCAATTGTTCCGCTAAGCCAATTACTGAGAATACTGAAAGTGTTAGGGTTGGAATGGGTGGCCACCAAAGGAACACAGGAGACAATGCAGTCAAAGCAGGAGAAAGCTTTATTGCCAGTACGCTCTGGAGGAGCTCAGCAAGAGAATCCCGGGGCTGTGCAGTTAGGTGAGGCAATATAAATGTTTTGAGTTCTGTGTTAGGCTGCTGAAACTGAGAGTTACTAAAACAGGACGTTTCTTGGTGAGGGGTGTTGATACCTTGGGTCATTTCTGAGAATCCTGGTACTATGGAAACTTGGTTTGTGGTTAAGGCTACCTTGCTCAGTAAAGTGTGGCACTGTTAGGCTATGAGTTCCTGATTTCTGGCTACACTACACAAGAAGTTTGGTTGAATCTGAAATAGCACAGATCTTATAGCCCAAGCCTTGCTTTATGTCATTTGGAATGGTTGTAAGCCCTGGAAGACTATGTCTTTACTACAACTTCCCCTGACACCTCCCACTTCCTTTGGGGGAGGTGTCAGAGAAAGTATAAAAGGGAAACTTTGGCGCCTTTTCTGGAGGCTGGGGGGGGGGGCGCTCTCTAGACCAGTTAGCTCTCTCTACCCTGAAATCTGATCTCTCTAGGCACCTTTTTCCCTTTCTTCCTACCTCCTAGTTTTCCCTAGATCTTTCCCTTTCTAATTAAAATAAAACCTAGCTATTCAAACCCTAAAGTTGCTCTCTGATCATTCATTTGAAGGGCTCTGGTCAATTATCCCCACCTGGACTGGGGACTGCTACCTTCCTTTCCCTTCCTCTACCTTCCTCTTTCCTTTCTCCCATCCATCCTATCCTCCTACCTTTCTCCCTTCACTTTCACCACACACAAAATAATTTGTTACTGGTTTGTCTGGACATATTTACTCAATTGTTCTGCTAAGCCAATTACTGAGAATTCTGAAAGAATTTTGGTCAAATCTGAAATAGCACAGATCTTACAGCCCAAGCCTTGCTTTATTTTATTCAGATGCAAACCAGAATTTACAAATGACATGCCCTGGCTTCTTGATCTCGCCTATGATTCCCAGGTCTCTTCCTCCATTCAGGCTACCCCTTTTCTTACTCTACCTTCAACTCCTCTTGCCTTGTCTTCTTTGGCCCCCTCCCTTCCCCACCCATTCACCTCCTGCCCAAATCTCCCCTCCTCCTACCAAGTATCTTTCTCTTCCTTCTGCCCCATTCCTTTCCCCTCCCAGCCCACCCATCTCCTCCATTGCTATCTCACCCCTCTCCTCCAGCCCTGCCCATCCTTATTTCTCTTTACCCCTTCCCCCACCATACCATGACTGCCATGTTCCATCTCCACTCTGTATGAATGGAGATTTTGAACCTTGGACTGCAATCCTCCATTAGTCCCTTAGTATTTTCCAAAATTCCCTTTAATCTCTCCTGCACCTTCACGTTTGTGTGGTCACGTTATTGTTTTATAGTTGGCTGTAACTCCTCCCTCTTGCTCTTTTGTTCTTGGGAGTGGACTGGTTAGTACCCTTTTAGCTAGTATTTTTTGTTAGTTTGTTATTAATAAAATTTTATTAAATATAATATTTAGTTATTGAATATTAATTTTAATCTCAACAACTCTGACAACAGACCAAAAACCAGACACCAAATAAAGCTCAAATAAAGGTGTTTTCCCCTTAAAGAAGTTCCCACACAGGACTGAAGAGGAAATTTAATAGCCACAAGAAATCATGTCCCTTTCTCTCCAAGAGACTTTGATAGATGGGTGGTATGTACTCATCATTTTGATGATTTGATTATGACCTATGGTTGAAAGTAAAAGGTTTGAAAATATATTTAAGACATATAATCTGAACTCAGTGGACGTTATGGATCTCCTTTATACTTTATTATTGGAAGGAGAAAGATGCATGATTTTTCCATTGTAAATAATTCTCAAAATGAAAATGCAACAAAGTAGCCTTTGCAAGATCCAAAATGGGATCCAAATTTAGTCAAGGATTATACACATTTGTTTTAAGCCCAGGAAGCTTTACTAAAGGAAATGAAAAATTTGTTCCACAAGACCAAGAAATTGGAACAAATTTGACTACATTAACAGGAAAAGGATAAAAAAACCAAACCATTTTTATGATAGAATTGTTGAGTTGGGATCTTGATATGTTGAGCTATATGTATCAAAAGAGACAGATTCTAAAATCATAAGGAATCATTTTGTAAATCATTCTTCCTGAGAAATTAGGGAATATTTTCAGAACAATTGCTTGGACTGGCCTAGCTCAGACATAGAACAATTAAAGAGAACAGCAGTATATGTCTTTAACGACCATGAAGAGCAAAAAAAAAAAAAAAAAAGGAAAAAGGCTGAAAAGGAGAAATTAGAAAAGAAAGGACAGAACAAAGAACCTGAGGTGGTTACTTTAACTTCTGTTTTAATGAATGTAATTGGGGAGCTTGTGACTTCTTTAAAAACTCTGACTGGAAAAGAACCAATAACATGTAATTTCTGTGATAAGCCAGGCCATGTTGCTGCTAACTGTAGAAAGAAAAATCAGGATAATAGGAATAGAAACTGGAGAAATAATTTTAATAGAACCTCCAACATGGTTAATCATTCTAATGGGGTAAGTCATAACTGAGACCATATTGCCCCTGAAGGAATCTGTAATCACTATGGGGCACCATAGAGGAATGATCAAAATGGCCAGAGGTATGGCTAAAGGAAGCAGGATTATGGCCAGAGGAATGGCCAGGGATATGGCCAAAAGAGTCAAGATTTATGATGGGATGAGGGAGGGGAAGGAATTTCACAGAGTCTGGAGATGAATTTTAACTTTTTTTCAGACCCCACTGTCTTGTTGATGACAATTATTTCAATCTGCTCTCCTCTCCCTAGTGAAGAAGTCTATGTAATACAATCTTAAATGCAGATCTACACCCAGGAAACAAGGTGTGTATATGAAGAATTTCCAGTGAACTATTCTGACAGCTATCAAAATTGGAGAAAAAGACTCTTGGATTCATTGTTTGCATGTAAAATGAGTACCATCTATCTACTGGCACTGAATGACTGTAACCTGTTGCAAACATTGCATTTTATTGCTTGTTTGTTTTTTGATTTGCTTTTGCTTTATTAATTAATCTAATCTAAGATGTTCTGCTACACAATATTACCTTTGCTTAGTATGTTTTGGTTATTAGCTATAAGATCTGTTATACTGTCTTCATTTGTACCCTCTTCCAATGACTGGGCATGGGATAATGCTATTATAAAAGTCCATGGTCAAGTTGGATAAACTCTTTCCCAAGGCAAAGCCATTGGTCATTATGGATGCTGGGTCTGTCACCAGATCAATAGGAGCTCTGTTTTGTCATGGGCAACAATTTCAGTCCATAGGAATAAGATTTTATCACAACTTGCACCCCAGAAACTCCTATAGTGACTCATGTGACATCTGATGGTGCATGGTGGAACCTGTCATGCTTACAGGGAACTGGTTTCTTTGTTACTATAGCCAAATGGGCTTTTTTAATCCTGGGAACTGTGATCCTCTTTAGAATTTGTATTAGTTGTTATATCAACGCTAATATCAAGCTTTTAATGGGTGAAAAAATTATGTAGACTCAAACTGTGCATCATGGCCAAATTAGAGATAATAGCTCTCACTTTTGAGTGATAAATCTTTTGTTATGCCTATGTTTGGCTGGCCCATTTTTTAATGGGATGTGCAATATGATTTTCTTTTTAATTTTTTTTCTCATTTTTCCTAATTGGAATTTGACTTTGTCTCCTTTTTTTAAACTTGTGTATGAAATAAGTATTGATATTTTGATTTTGAAGGATAAGTTTACAATATCTATTAGCTCTGATAACATTACATGCCCAAAAGCTTTAGACTGTGGAAACCTGCCATTGGTTGTTAAATATTATGGGACTTTAACTGATATTTGTGGCTGATTTCAGAAGAAGGAACTACTAATGAGCCTCTGAACAATGTGAAAAAGCACAAGATCAAGGAGACCAACAAACCCTGTGGACTTAGTGAGTCTCTATGCCAAGGCAGAGGACTTGTCCCAGGGATTCAAAAAAGTGGCCATCTGGTAAACATTAATGCTGGACTGTCCTATCTTCCAGTTTATGCATGCATGTCTGTTTGGCTTTCATTTTATTTCTCCTATCCCTGTGATTGAAGGAGAAATCAGAGCAGGGAATCACATTTCCCTTTTACCTTACTTTTGTCCCTTTTTGTTTTGTTTTGTTTTTTTGTAGTATGGCAAATTTCTATAATTCTGGCAGAAGATGGGTAAGTGCAGTATTGCTGCAACTGTCATGAATTCTTGTTTAACCTTGTTGGTGAATCAAAGGCCTTTTATGATTTTAATTTTTATTCATATTTTTATACATAAAGAATTTGTATGTGTGTGTATATATAAGTACACATATACACACATATATTTTTAACCTGATTTTTCTCTCTCCTCTTGTTTGTTTTTGGGAGAATTGATTCATATACCTTATAGCCCAGCCATGTATTCTGTGTTGATTTTTTAAATTATCCTAAAATCCAAAGTTTAAGACCTTTTAAAGTAATTTTAGGAAAAGAAAATTGTAAACACCCTCGACTAGGAAAGAGGATCTTCTGGAGAAGATGTTATAAGGATGCTTGCAGAAATCACATACTACATCAAGATATTCAGAGTGAACTTTCACATATAATGAACTGAACTGAAGTGGGGTTGAGCCTACCATTTTTCCTGATTATAAATTCTTATGCCAAAGGGAAGTGTCCCCTAATTGGCTTTTTGTCAAAGCACCTATCAATCATTTTTTTCTTTCTCTCTTTTGTTTTTGTTCCCAAAATTCTTGTAATTCCCTCTATGTTAGGTACAATATTTTATACCACTTGGTGAGTGAATCTTTTTTTTTTTTATTTTTTTTATATTCTTTTTTTTTAAACCCTTGTACTTTCGGTGTATTGTCTCATAGGTGGAAGAGTGGTAAGGGTGGGCAATGGGGGTCAAGTGACCTGCCCAGGGTCACACAGCTGGGAAGTGGCTGAGGCCGGGTTTGAACCTAGGACCTCCTGTCTCTATTGATGAGTGAATCTTAAAAGTAGACTCCATGTTGTAGAATGATTCATTGGGGAGACCTGATATGTCAATCTCCTGGTTAACCAAGAATGAGGAGACTTAACATGCTGGTCTCCCAAAGAATAAGAGAAGAAGATTGAGGACAATTAGCTCCACCTCACCATAGCGTATCTAATGGCCTGGCATCTTGAAGGACTCCTGGGATCAACCTGAACATCAGCATGTAACATCGCTAGTTGGATTTAAAAGGTGAATGTAGGAAGGAGAACTCTCTTCTCTTGCTTCCAGGATAGAGATAGATAAGATCCACTATGTGATTACCATGGTAAAAGTATAGGCTGAAAGTCAGCTAAAAGGAAACTATATCTATATTAATCTTTTCTTTAGAGTGATCTGTCTTCTCTTTCTCTCATTTCTCAACTTATCTTTTATATTAATAAATCATCAAAACCTCTAGCCTAGTCCTGCAATTTTATATTAACAATCTTTGATTAGTGCAGGCAGCAATTAGTGATGTGGTAATTTTTGTTACTTCCTACACCTAAGCACCTTTCCTAATCAGGGGAGGGACCCCTATATTCCCATCCTATATTTGATGAATTTCTTTCCCTTGTTGGGATGGCTAGCTCTAGTTAAATCATTCTATAAGGAAACATAGAAACAAGCTGGCATTCTTTTAAAAAAGTACTTTTATTATCTCCATAACTCCAAGCCACCTCCCTAATAGCCTAACAAAACTCAACTAATGGCAAACACAACTCAACACAAATCTTGTCTTGAAAACAGCCTAAAATGTAGACTTGGTAAGAGATTGAAAAAAAAAAAAAAGAGGCTTCATTGCTGATACTAGGCATCTCACCATGACTACTTCCCCTTGACTCATGAGCTGATTCCTGATCATTAAGAAAAAAAATGAACAATAAAAGGTTCTATGCCTATCTGCCACTTAACTGATCCAGATTTATTGTGGATACAACCTAGACCCTTAACTTCCTTGTAAAAAGAATTAATAATTTTGAGACTCTAACCAAACAACCAAAATCCACCTTAGTACATCTTTCCTTAAAATTTCACTTGCTCAAATACCCCTTCAAACTTCTCTAATAACATTGGAACACATTATGATTATCCTTGGAAGTATCCTCCCTACCCTATCCAAGAACAACTGGTTATCACTAGGACTATCCCAAGATGGCTCCCATGAGATGTGTCATAAGGGGATAAGGAGGAGATGATAATGAGGGGGTCACCAGGGGCCTAGGAGCCAGTAATTTAACTAGCTGGAGATTGGAGTTGATGTTATCAGAGGGAAGCAGCCTCAGCTGAACCGCCCAGTGAATCTCCACTGCTAGCTGTAGGCTCCTTTAAGATGTTGGGTAGTTGACCCCTCCCTGCTGAGGCAACTGAATCCCTATTGGGTGAGAGCAGAGCCCAGCAGGAAACCATGGCTCAACTTCCTCTCAACAATGGAGGCTTAGCTTTCAGTTCCACAGTAACTCCTACTTCTCAAAATTCTGTCCTCCCCTTAGTCTCTTTAGCCTTGAAAGTGTTATAATAATCACAGGAATTCACAGATTAAGGCTAAGTGATTTATTTGAACTGGAAAGGGAAAACTAAGGTAAGAGGGCTTAGGTTTGCTAAACTGCTGATAGGGGCAACTGGCAGATGATGGCAAAGACTTAAGGGTCTTGACAAGCTGAGGGCAACCAGCCCCCACCCAGAGATGACTAGACTCTGGCTTGGTGTTTTTTTGATCAGCTAGGTATACCAATGATGTTGAATTGCTCTAGATATGGCCCTAACCACTAAGCTACACTACCCAAGTTCCTGTCCACGATCCTCCTCCTTCCACCCTTCCCTATCAGGGGCCCCAAAGGGGAAAGGTCAGGGATAGCAAGTTGTCTGGGTGAGGTCAAAGGAAAAAAGAAACCCAAGGTTGGGTTTGCAGGGCCTTATATAGGCATAACCCAACTGCTGGTTAGCACCTGGCATCTGGCACCTGCCACCCCAGAATTCCATTCTGATAACTGACAGGATTGCCTAGGGTAATTTTGCAATGCAAGAAACCCTGCATTACAGATAGTTCTGTTCCTTCTCGGTTTCAGATTCAGGACAATTCTAAGAAGAGGACCTATTACTCAAAGGCAGACAATTCATTCCTAAAGACATATAGCAGATACTGGGCCCTAAATAACCCCTGGTATTAAGCCACCAAAAGCTCCCTTTGACCTTTTCCCTACACTAAAAGCTGTCTTACTGTGTAAATCCAAGTTGCTTAAAGAGCATTCTCTCTCAAATCTAATAAAAAAATTACTTTTGTTAATTGCAAGGAATGAAACTCCACAAGAAGTCCTCAGGCCTAGTTCTCAATGGGAAAACCCTCCTTACCAGCACTGGAGCCCTGCCCATCAAGTCTAAACAGGCATCCAAGTCTTAGGGGAAAAACCTAACCTCACCTATACCAGTACTAAAGAAAGCCTTAGTATCTGTGAAGATTGCATGTTACAATCATCATTCTGTAATTGCCACAAGAATCAAAAGTCTTGTGAGGTAAATTATTTAGGAGACTTGTATCCCAAGCACCCTGGTGGCAGGGCATAGGAGTCACAGTCACGTGGCATGTCTGACAGCCATACGCCTGGGCCCCAGGCAGTGTGGAAGAGCCAGCATGGCATGACATTTGAAAGCCATTGGCCAAGGTTAGGGAGGAAGAGTAACTGGGTTTGGAAAGTGAGGGTGGGAAGCCAAGTTACCCTCTTGGCTTCCATTCCTGTATCTGGGCTGGTGTTTTTCTCTCTGCTTTTTCTTATCTTATCTGATGATCTCCTTACAAGCTTTGGTCTAAGCCAGCTACTTGGAGAATCAGATCTATTCCTAAAGTGAGAAAGGCTGAGACCTATTTCTCTATCTCTATATATCTTTCTCTCTCTTTATTAATATATGCTTATAAATCTGCTAATAAGTCCCCAGATTAATTTTTATTTATAGCAATTATGGTGACCTGAAATTGGTGACATACTCCCTCTTCCTATTTTTTCTTTCCTCCTTTCCCTCTCCCTCTCTGAGTTTTTCACAAAAGCAGCTTACTAGAAAGTATAATTCTGGAGTTCCATATTTAGGAGATGTTGGGCAGCACACTAAGGATTGGTAAGATCTCAATCCTGTATTCTTTTAAAATGGATTATTAACCTATGGCTGTGACGGCAAACCTATGGCACATGTGCCAAAGAGGGCATGAACAACCCTCTCAGTGGGCATGCTCCATAACCTGCCAGAGTTAGTTACCAGAAAGGCAGAGGGACTTGGGTGCAACTGTTCCCTTCCTCCGCTCCATGTGCCTAAGGACATTCCTCACCTCACCCACTCCTCTGTCCAGCAGCCCAATGGGAGCATTTTCTCCCTCCTCTATCTGGAGGAAGAGGGTATCGTAAGCAAATTTCACTCTCTCCAGGGTCGCCAGTTTTTTAACTTCATCTCTCAGTGACCTGGAGGTCAAATACCACTGAATAAATTCAGGTATTGTATTATTGGAAATTTTGTTGTCTTTGAACTACATTTCCCATGAGCCAACTGGTTTCCTGTCATTATGGCTTCCTGTTGTTATGCACTGATGTAGACAGGAGAATAAAATTGAGGGGCTGGTGTGCCCAGCCCTCTTTGCTTCCTATTGTGGCATGCTGGAACTGGGAATGGCAGGCTGCTTAAACAACCTAAGCTAGCATGGCACATGGCTTTATTTTCTAAAGATTACTAATAAATCTTACAAAAACCATATTTTTTAAAGTTATCATTATATATTAATTTTGCTTTTTAAAGTATAGATAAGCCCTCAGAGGAAGGAAGTTAAGGAACCAATGAGACAAGAAACTAATTCCATAGGCACTGCCCCCTGGGCAGCCAGGCAAGTTAAGAAACTATGATTGGTTCCTGAGATGTGATGTGTGAGAGTTAGTGGGTGGAAAAAAGAGCTTATAAGGGGAAACCCAACAGTATGTCAAGGTCTTGGGCAAGCACATGGAAGAGCAGAATGGACCCTTGCTGGGTTGCAGCTACAGGCCCAGAAATGGCAACCATAGATTAGAAAGTTAAGTATCCCTCTACCTCTCCCCTGCTTTTCCCTCTCTCTACTACTACTACTTTGATTTAATAAACTTATTAAGCTATGAACAGCCTCATAATTTTAAATATTACAGGGGAAAGGACAGAGACACAGCATGTGGTCTCTAAAAGGTTTGTCATCACTGGCCTATAGGTTTATAAGGTGGAAAAGCTTTTTAGTTCAGCTCCTGAGAGACTGACTAAAGGATCACTATGATTTGAGTGAAGAGATGCCATTTTCCCCTTTAAACTAGCTTCTGCCTAGGGGGATTCAACCACATGTTTGCTTGATAAGGAAATGTAAGACAGGTTTTTAAATAGCCCTCTTTAGAAACAGATTTAAAGGTAAGCTTTAAAATGTGACTTGTAGAGGACAAGCCCTGCAGTCAGATTAGAAAACCTGAATTTTGTTTTGTTTTGTTTTGTTTTCCTTTCTGGGAATTTCTTAACCTTAGACAATGGGAAATGCCCCAGAGACTCTGAAGATTCCTAAATGGATCCCAAAGGAAAGCCCATTGTATAAGTTTTTGATTTTGTGGGGTGATGAGAATATTCCCATAGAGCCATGGATGATGAGGAAGGAAGCAATTATTTTTATAAATCTTGGTCAAAACAGATCTTCTCACGGCCTAGTTATGGTTCATTTGAGTGTAAGGCATTAAAGGAATTAAAGACTGCAATAATAGCAGATAGTCCAAAAGAGTTTTTTCACTGGTTTGTTTGGGATCATTTTTGGACCATTTTACCAAGTCAATGTCTATACTTTCCTGTTCCTCCAAATTTTCACTTGAACCTCTTTACCCAAAGCCCTGCTTTATTTCTTTCTGAAGGAGATTTGACTCTCAACATGACACCCTGGATCGCTCCAGCTTCTCCTTCCATATTTCTGGGGTCTCTCCTTCTCCTCCTCCTGTTTCCCCTTCTTTTCCTCTTTCTCCAGCTCCTCCCCTCTACCCTCCCTCTTCTTCCTTTGGCACCTCTTCCTTCTGCTTTTTCTCCTCTTCCTGTCCCTACCCTTTTTCCTCTTCCTGTCCCTACTCTTTCTCCTCCTTCTGTTCATTCCCTCTCTCCTCTTCCTGACCCTCTTGCCCTTCCACTTTCCTATTTTCCCCCTCTCATCTCTTCTTGTCTTATTCTCCCTCCTGCTGTTTTACCCCTTTTGCCTTCTTTTCTTCCTCCTCCCCCCCCACCAATCCATGTATTATTTGTTCCATCTCTACTGTATTAATGGCTAACTTTGAGAGGGGTTAGGTGGTAAGAGAGATGGGTCAGTGAGTTGAATCTCTCAACCCTTCCTCAAAGTGCCACTAACATTTGACAACTGAGGAGGAGTTTCTCTGGAATGTTGGACGTCCAGAGAATGAGAGCCAATGTTGGAGGACAATGGGAAGGCTATCACAAATGTTGAGGTATGTGGAGACCCTGGCTGGACTAGCCCAGAGCCTTGGTGAACTAAAGCTTCCCCCTAGTCAGCCAACAACTCCACAGAGGGTTTAGCTCAATGATGGTCTCAGCTAAGCAACTGCTCACAGACCCACTTCCTCTCTTTGTCCGTGAATAAACTGGAACCTGTTATCTGACCACTGTGTAATTTATTGTGGGTAAATTAGGGTAGTTGATGAAGGTGGAGGATAGAGGGCAAAAGGTAGACTCTACTGATCTAAGACCCAAGGTCCATCCCCTTAGGGAACTAATTCTGGCTTCAACCCAAAGATTCTCCTTCTCCATCCCTGTATCTTTTTCTATCGTATTATCTTAGTTATAAAAAATTTCAGATAGGATCTCTTAGTAAGGTAGGGTGAGGATGGAGAGTTTGGGGGTTTGCTCCCAGATCAGATTCCTGACCTCCCAAAGATCAAGTGATCTTGGTCTTGATAGTAACAATGGACACTGGCAGGGAAACAGGCTTTCAGAATTAATACCAGTTTAGGAAAACCCTCAGGTAGGCTCTTGAATCATCTTCAGCAAGCTCCACTCCTTCCTTCCACCTTTAGCTTCTCAATCCAAAAGCCCTTTTCCTCAGGAATCTTTCCCAGAATTCTCTACTGTCTCCAACCAACACTCTGGCTCATGCTCGTAGCAGGCAACACTCTATGATGAATTTTCCTTCCTCACACTCTGCTCTTACATTGCTTAGACTTCAGATTTGATAGTGGGTACCAAGGAATCCCCCAATAAAGGCATGTTTCCTCTGAGGGATGTACCTATGAATTCCCATGAAGGAAATTTAGTAATAACAAAAACAACAACAAAAGTATATCCTTTTCAGCCCCAGTGGCATCATAGATGGATAGACTGAACTCCTTCCTTTGACGTTGAACCCTTTCCTGTAAATAAGAGATTCAAAAACATTTTCAGGACATATAATACAAATTGGACTGAAGTCATGGATCTATTCTATGCTTTGTTGAGTAAAGGAGCTAGTCAGGTCATCTTTGTAGTCATTAATAATTCTCAGGATGAGAATGCAAAACAATGGTCTAAGGACCACAAATGGGGCCAAATATAGCTGAGGACTGTATATAATTATGTAAAGCCAGAGAGGTTTTATTAAGGGGTCTGAAGTCTTGTTCATCAAGACCAGAGAATTGGGTAAAATTTGAATATATTAACGAGGAGCAAGATGAAAGGCCAATCTACTCTTATTGGATCATAGAAGTAGGGGCTAGAGATCTTGGACTGCATGTCTCAAAAGAGAGAGATTCTTGAATTACAAGAAAACATTTTGTAAATCACTCTTGCCCAGAAATTAGAGAGTATTTTCAGAAGAATTATCCAGATAGGCCTATTATAGAAATAGAGAAGTTAAAGAGAAGAGCAGCATATATTTTTGAAGGCTGTGAGAGGTGAGAGAAGGAAAGAACTGAGAAAGAGGATTTTGAAAATAAAAGACAGAACAAGGAAAATGAGGCAGTTATGTTAACTCCTGTCTTAACAAATACAATTGAGGAAAATCATGATCCCTTTTGAGAGAAATGTCGATGACCCTAGCAGACAAAGGGTCAATACAATGCCATTTTTATGGCACCCAAGGCCATATAGCTATGAAGTATAATAAGAAAAAGCAGGATAATAAGGAAACTGGAGAAATAATAATAATAGACTCTCCAACAGGAGTGTAATTAGAATTTTCTCCCTAAGACTCTCTTTCCCAGTATCCCATTTAAGTGTTTAGCTATGTGCTAATGTAGGGAGGATATATTTTGGTGTAGCTCTGTTTCTCTCTTTCTCTGCTCCTGGGAAGGCTGTTTTTGAGGTTGGGTCAGAGCCAGGCAGGGTAATTTTACCTACATGTTTTTACTCAGGCTTTTTTTACTTTTGTTCTGTTATTTCTTCTACTTCAAGAGATTGCTAATAAATTTAATAAAATATGATGCTTTGAGTTATTGATATTAATTAAAATATTACAGGGATAAACCATAACACAAACCATAGCACCCATCAGGGAACTTGTAATCAGTGTGGGAGACCCCAGAAAAATAGCCAGGGGTCTTTATAATGGTGTGAGGGATAGGAAGATATCCTGGAGTTGGGGATGAAGCCTTGTCCTTCCCAGACCTAATGTTTTAATGCCAGTTATTTCAGTCTGCTCCTCTCCCCCTAGCAGAGAGCCTCATGTGACCCTCAAGGTTGGGAATACATATTATGACTGCCTCCTAAATACTGGAGATTCTAAGTCAGTTTTAGTGAGCATACCTGATTCTGAATGTAGTTCTATTGATTCTTTAAATGTGGTAGGTGTGTCAGGGAAGCCTCAAATTGTCCCTAAGCTTTCTCCTCAAAAAGTAACCATGAGACCTCTATCCGTAAAATATTCATTACTTTTAATGCCCAATTCCCCTACAAATATATTAGGGAGAGATCTCTTATGTAAACTAAGGACCACCATATTATGCTCCCCAGATGGCTCTTTGTCCCTACAATTGCCTGAGGACTCTCTGACTTTGCTTCCAGTCCTGATTCTTGACAGTCAGGAGGTGATGGCCTTTGAAATCCCAATATATATTCCTGATTCTCTGTGGGCTACATCTTCAGATGTAGGCCTATTTAAGTCAGCTATTCCTGTTCATATTAAAACAAAAGATGGCTCACCTCCTTCCATTACTCAGTATTCTCTACCAAAGGACATGGTTGAAGAAATTTCCCCCATAACTGAGTCATTAATTGAGCAAGGAATAATAATTCCATGCAAATCTGAATATAATTTGCCTATTCTCTATATAAAAAAGCTTAAGCCAGGCCCACATGGGAAACCTGTTTATTGGTTTGCAATAGTTATGTGATCAAATGACATCCTCTTGACCCCAACTCAGCTACAATAATCTCTTCAATCCCCAGTGTAGCCAAATATTTTGCTGGGGTGGATTTATCCTCTGCATCTTTCTCTATCCATATCCTTGAAGATTCCAAAAACATATTTACTTTAACCTAGAAAGTTTCTCATTGACATGGACTAGATTACCTCAGGGATTTGGAGAGAGCCCAACTTTGTTTTCACACATTTTAAAGTGGGAGTTAACTAATATTTTTCAGGGGAGCTGTTTAATATAATTTGTGAATGATTTCCTTTTACCAGTACAAAATGCCCATATGTGTCAGGAAGACAGTGGGCATCATCTCTTGAAACCACACAAGAAAGGCAAAAAGATTTCTAAGCAAAGGCTCAGTAGTGTCTCCCAAATGTGGAATATTTAGGTTTCATTTTGACTGCTGGAGTCTACTCCATTTCTCCTAAGAATATTGAGGCTATTGAGCAACTGGCTACTCCATCTTCTAAGAAACAGCTTAAAACAATCTTAGGGGCAATAGGGTTCTGTAGGCAATGGATTGCTCATCATGGGGAAACTGCTAAACCCACTGTAACTCTGACAAATAAATTCAGTCCCTGAACCCCTCCAGTTACGTTCAGAATATGTGTTAGCTCTTTCAGAATTAAAACAAGCCATTCTATCTGCCCATGCTCTAGGACAATGGTCGGCAACCTTTTTGGCTGTGAGAGCCATAAATGCCTGCGGAAGGAGGAGGATGGAGGCGGAAGGTGCTAGAATATGGGGTGGGGGCTGAAGGGCCCCCTGGGGCACATCCTGGGGCTCTGCCCAGAATGGCCGGTTGGGAGGTGGAGCCAGATATGGCTCGAGAGCCATACGTTGCTGACCCCTGCTTTAGGATATCCAGATTATAAAAAGCCCATTACCTTTTATGGACATGAACAGAGTGAGGTAGCTTCAGGTATCTTTAAACTTTGGGTCCTACTTTAGCACTCAATTGTTTATTATTCAGCACAAATAGACCCAGTGCTGCAGGAGCACCACCCTGTTTTAGAGAGGTAGTGGTCACAGCATTGTTGGTAACTAAATCTGCTGATTTAGTAATGGAGTGTCCATATGCCCCCATGAGATTGAGGTATTATTGCTACAAAATGGGATACAGGCATTTTCAGATCAAAGGTTTGTTAGATGTGTGATAACTTAGGGAATGAAAATATTACATTAAAATACTATTCAGGCCTCAATCCTACAACATTGCTTCTAAATTTGCCAATATCAGGGAACCATTACATAATTGTGTATAAGTGGTAGAAATAGCTAAAAAGCCCCTGATGATAAATGTATTGCAAACAAAGAGATCATTAAAGACTTGCTCTCTTTGTTCTGCTTGTGGTTCATTGTTCTGCCCATATAGGTGGCACTGACCCTATCTCAAGAGGAATCATTAGGCAGATACTGTAGCTAAGCTTGCTGCCTTAGAAGGACCTGAGTTGATTTTAACTCTAATGCCTAATAATGAAATAAGTTTTTCTCTCTCTTATAATAGATAGGAAGTGGATAAATGGAAGTAAAAGTTTAAAGCAGAACAAAATAGATCAAGGGGGTGTGGGTGTCATCATAAGGGAAGCTCCTGCTCTCTAGAATTTTCTATCACCAAATATGTTTCTCTGTTCAAAGGAGTGGTCACTTTGGTACTCAGGGGATTATGGACTCTGTTAAAAAAGCCTAGATAGCCCCTAGTATAACCACTATAGCCTCCACGGTGTGTGCCGCCTGTCCCACTTGCCAGGCATTTAATCAACATGCTTTCTATACCAAGGCTTTTGGTGGGTATCCCTTGCTTTACACACTATTTTAGCATTTGCAAATTGATTTCATCCCTATGTGTTAGATTGAGAAATGTAAAGTTCTATCCTGTTATAGTGGACCAACTCACTAGATGGATAGAAGCCTTCCCCAGTGTCCAGGCTATTGAAGCCTTTGTTGCTAAGGTGCTCTTGAGGGAGATTGTTCCTCACTTTGGTCCATCTTCATGCATGGACTCAGATAGAGGAATTCATTTCACTGACTCTTTTATCCCAGATTTATATATTTCTTTTACAAGTGTTACTGCCTCATCCCAGCTGAAGGCAGATTTCCCATGGGGTTTGGCAATTCTATGTCTGTAACTTTTCAATTTGCACTGCCCTTCCCCTAGGATGGTATGGTATTTGTGATTTGGCCTACAGTACACCACCATTGTCTTTGCATGACCATTTTATTGGCCAAGTGAACAAGTCCACAATTAGGAATTTAGATGCAGGAGGGCAAAACTTAAGAATCCTTTGAGCAAAGCTCTGGGAACATGGAAGGCAAAAAGTCTGAGACCCTATTAAGCACAACCCAGAGTCATAAAGCAGCTGAAGTCTGTCATGTATCTCAACTTTTTACCCTGAGGTCTGTGAGGGTGTTTGTTCAATGTATTTATTTATTTATGATTTTTGATGTATTTACTTAGTTAAATTGCAAAAAAAATATATTTATTTATTTGTTTTTGCTATGTATTATGTATTATTGGTGCTGCCCTCTAGTGGCAGAAATGTAGCAATGCAGCTTAGCAGAAAAAAGGGAGGGGGAATACACTGAATGCTCAGTGCTGGCCTCTAATGGTCAAGGTAGCACTGCAGCTCAGTAGGAAGAAGGGAGGGGGGAGCACACAGTGAGTGCTCAGAGCTGGCCTCTAGTGGCCAAGATTCAGTAACACAGGTGGAGGAGAATTAGTGAATTTAAAGCTGAAATGGACAAGGGGTTTAACTGAAGCCATCAGGCTGATAATCAAGGTAAGTGGAGTTTTTTAGTATTTGGAGTTTTTTAGTGTTGCCTTTTAAAAAGGCAAAATCTCTCCAGAGGGAAAGAATGGAGCTAGTAGGGGTCAGTAGGGAGAATTTAGGCTGGGGTCAGTGGAAGGCAGAGAGGGAACTAGGTTTTTCCGGACCTCTGCTGGTTTTTACCAACAGACCCCCTGCTGGGTTTTAGCCTGGCAATCATGAGAGGGATTAGGGTTAAGGCTCCTAGGATGAGGTGGGGGGATTTAGATCTAGCACCCCTGCTGAGGCAGAGGAGCTAGGCAGGGGTTTAGTAGGGGAAGGGACCCCTGCTGGGCTGGGTTTAGGGCAGGAAAATTTTTATTTACCAGTTAGGCAGTAAGGTAGGCAAGTAGGTAGGTTCAAAGTCCGATCTGGTTGCCAAATCAATGTGAGGGGGTGAAGGGAGGAAGGTAGGAGGAAGGATGAATGGGAGAAAGGAGAGAATAAGGTAGAGGAAGGGAAAAGGGAGGTAGTGGTCCCCAGCCCCAGCAGGGGGGAATTGACCAGAGCCTTTCGGGATTCAATTAAAAGATCAGATAGTAATTTAGGGTTTAGAATAGCTAGATTTTATTTAAATTAGAGAAGGGACGGTCTAGGGAAAACTGGGAGGTAGATAGAAGGGAAAAAGTCTCTGCAGGGTAGAGAAAGTCAGCCAGCCTCCAGGCTGGAGAGAGCAGAGCAGAGCCCCCAAAGGTGCCAAAACCCTCTCTCTTTTACTTTCTCTGACACTTCCCACAACAGAAGTGGGAGGTGTCGGGGAAAGTTGTAGCAGGGAGTTGTGGGAAATGTAGTCTCCCAGGGCTTACAATAATTTTAAATGACACAGGCCTGAAGCCACAAACTTCCCCTCCCTCTTGCCCTGTAAAATTACTCATGTATGCATTTCTTTGGGAATCTAAACTAGGCTGTTACATTATAAGACAATGATAACAAGATTACATTGTATCACTTTACCAATCATTTACTTTTATTGTGTATGTAAAAATCTTGCACTGCAGCCCTAGCTTGCTTTCTCGCCCTATAAAAATAGATGTAACTTTCAATACATTTGCCTTGATAGCTACCCACTATCCCTATGATTGAAGTAGAAATCAGCCCAGGTAATCTTATCTCCCTATTCCTCAGACTTTTGTCCCTTCTTTCTTCTTTATTATGGCAATTTTTTATAGTCCTGGCTAATGGGGGGTAACTGCAATATTGCTGCATTTGTCCTACATGTTTGTAGAATATAAGCTACTTCCTTCAGACCTTGATAGCACATCAAGGACCTGTTATGATTTTAATTTATACTCAAATTTATATACATATATGATTTTAACATATATTTTTAATTTAATTTTTCTCTCTCTTCTTGAGGATTGATTTGTATACCTTTTGGCTTAGCCATGAATCCTGTGTCAATTTTATTGTTGGTATATTCCTTCCTGAGAGGGAGATTTTGTAATTATCCTAAAAGTCCAAAGTCTAAGATCTTTTAAAGTAATTTTAGGAAAAGGATAATTGCCAAATACTCTGGATAAAGGAAGCAGCTCTTCTGTAGAAGATGCTATAAGGATACTTGCAGAAATCAAACACTACATCAGGAAGTTTGGAGTGAACTTTTGGATATAATGAAATGAATTGAGAGAAGATTGAGCCCTCCATTTATCCTGATTATAAACTCATGTCAAGTCAATGTGCTTATCAATCATTATTCCATCTCTCCTTTTTCTTTTATTCCCCAAATTGTAGTAACTCCCTCCCTGAAATGTACCATATCTTTTATGTTTTTACACCCCTTCATGAGAAAATCCTACATGTGTAAAATCCATGTGTGGACTGACATGTTAATCTCCTGGAGAACCAAGAATGGGGAGACAACATGCTGGTATCCCAAAAATTCAAGAGTGGGACACTGTATGAAGTAAATTGTTTAGACGACTTGGATCTCTAGTACGTGTTACCTGTCTTATCTGACAACCAGATGCCTGGGTCCCAGGCGATGTGGCAGAGCCATCATGGCATGACATTTAAATGCCATTGGCCAAGGATAGGGAGGAGGAGCAACTAGATTTGAAAAGTGAGGGTGGGAATCCAAGTTGATCTCTTGGCTTTGTAACGTTGAAAAGACCTTGTACCCCTTTAAACTATATTACCCAAACTCCCTTTCACCATACCCATAATTTCTTAAGCCCTTTCCTATTGGTCATTGGTTTTTGCGGGCTGTTTTGATATGGGTGTTTTGGGCATGTTGACGGGGCTTTTTGGAGAGGAGGCAGTGTGGTAAAGGGTGAGTTGGTACTTTTTCCCTGCACTTTTAATAAATCTTTATAAATATACTTTGGAGGCATTGAATATTAACTTTAAAACTTACAGTTGGCGACCACAAAGGGACCAGAATTTAGTCTCCAATTCCCTGTGGAAATAGTTCCCAGCTGCACCCTACCCCCCCCCCCCCCGCTTCCCCAGCGGTGGAGTTTTCTGCTATTTTTTAAACTTTTGTCAAGCTGCTGCCTCCCACCTCTTCCCCAATCTGTGCATTTTACCTCCCAGGTGTCCTTCACATGCCTTCCCCACCCTCTCCACCCTTGCACTGGGCCCTAAGCCTGCTGCCTCCTCCTAGCACCTTCCAAGTGTTTTTCCCCATTCCCTCAGCTGCTAGACAGGTTTTTAAAGCCTCAGGCTGCTTTCAGCCCTAAAATGCAACCAGACTTAAGCTGCTTCATCTACTATTGTAGTTTCCTGCCACTACACAACCCTTTTGGGACCTTCCAGCTGGCCTGCCTACTACTTCTGTGACTGGTAAGCTTTAAAGGACCCCAGCCCCTAGCCCCCTGTACAAGAAAGAGCCTTTTAACCTTGCAGAAACCCCTAACCTCTGCTAGGCTTTTTGCCTTGTTGTGGGGAGGTCCTGACCATTTTTCATCCATCCCAGCCTGCTTTCTAGCTTCCTCCCTGCCCAACTTGGGTTTCAAAAAGCAAGGTGACTGCTTCAACTCCCAGTTTCTGACTATGAAGGCTTTTAGAGCATATCTGCCCTGTTTTGTAGCCATGTCCTCCATTTTGGTTTCTGGCAAACACAGTCATGCCCCCTGCTTCCACCCTAACCCTAACCACACCCCTTACCCTTCCCTGTTGTAGTGTAACAACTTAGCCACCAGAGGTCAGTAGAGAGCACCAAAAAACCCCACCATTTTTTGTCCTTTTTCTGTTTTCTTCCTCCTTCTTCCTGCTGAGCTATAGTGGGTGGGTTTTTTTCTGCCACAAAAGGGCAGCAACACTAAATAACTACATAAATAAATAAAGGTATTAATTTTTTAATTAAAAAAATAAAAGTAAAAATACAAATAATTTTAAAATTATATATACAATTATAAAATATATTATAAATAAATTATAATATATAATGCAAATGAATAAATTATAATTAAGTTTTTGAAACAAAACTCATATTTAATTAAGAACAACAACAAAAATATACAATACCCTTTACCTTGCCCCTACCTCCAAATAAATAAACATATCAATATATACATTAAAACTTATTCTCTTTTCCACTTCCCTTTAATCTACCTTTTTTATCACAATGCTCATCAGTATAAATGCTACTCTATAAGAAACCCTTGTGGTTTTTGCCAAATTAGGAACTTATAGAGTTCTAGATTACCTCCTTGTTCCTATATGGCTTGTAGTTTTCTTTTTTCTCTGGACTGTAAGGTCACAACAAAGGAGAATGCGAGCCAACATACAAGTTCAATTGAACCTGATAGTGCAACACTTACAAGCTCAAATGACAAAAGGATATTCTCCCCAACACAGGTCTGATTTTTGCAAACCTGTTTCACCTGAAATAGGAATATTAGGCCCCTCTACTATATCTCAGGTTCAGAAAAATCCTCTCTTGCACTCTGAACCAATTTGCTCATGCTCTGCAACTCCTGGCTAACATTATCTACCCACAGTCACCTTCCCAGAAACCACTAAATGAATCCTATACAGGCCTTTTCCCCTTAGGGGAAGTGTCCACAATAGGACCTGATGGGGATGTGGTCACATTAAAACAACACAAGCCTTTCATGGGCCAGGACATAAAGGATTTCAAAGAAAACTGCCCCTCCTACGAAAATGGAGCCCTTAACAGTAATAAAAAAAAATTGATATTTTCTATGACTATGACCCCTCTTATAAAAATGTAGAAAAATTGCTCTGGGCTTTCCTAATGGAATGTGAGAGGACTAAAATTATCTCTCATGCTAACAAAGCCCAAGGATGCAATGCAGTACGCTGGCCATCTGAAGATCCTAACTGGCAGTATAATGACCCCAAAGCCATTCTCAAAGCAATGTGAGCATGCGCTGAGAGACCACAGGCCTGGACCAAATTTAAACTTATTACACAACCTGATAATGAGACACCCTCCCAATTCATGGACAGGCTCATTGAACTGGGAAATAGATACATGGAATTTGACCTTTCTATTGAAAAGGATGTAAGGCAAATAAAGGAACAATTTATCAATAACTCTCACAGAGAGATCCAACATCACTTTAAAACAAATTGCCCTACATGGCCTGAAATGGACCTTGATGAGTTAAGGAGAACTGCTGTTTATGTCTTTAACAACCATAAAGAGAAATAGGAAGAGAGCAATAGTTTATTGGACATATTTCGAAATAATCTAGACTCTTTAAATGACTCTTTAAGTGATAAAGTTGAAAAACAATTAAAAGAGTTTGCTACTCAACCAATGGCAATTTTTCCTCTCTGAGAATCTAACTTTCAGCCCCTTATATGCCATTTCTGTGGGAAAAGGGGTCACATAATGATGAACTGTAGGACTTGGAATCAAGCAACTAGAAATAATAACTTCAGAAATTACAATTTTAGAAATAATTACAATTATAGAAATAATGATTATAGTAATAATAACAATTATGGAAACAATGATTTTGGGAATCATGACTTTAGGACTATTAACAGATCTAGGTATATGAATCAGGCAATTGATAACTCATACCAAATGACCATGAGCAGTATATCTTGAGTGGAGCTCGGGCCCAAACCACTCAGGGTGCTACTGCCCCTCAAGGGGGATCTCAAGGACCTACCCAATGATTATGAAGGTGTACAGGGTGGGGTTGAGGCACAGGAATCAAAGGATACAACCTTTGATATTCCTGGACCCTGATGCCTTACTACCTGTTGTCCCCATCCACTGCACCCCCATACTGATGAGCCCTATTTAACATTAAAGGTTGGTAACACTTATTATGACTGTCTTTTGGACACTGGAACTTCAATATCTGTATTGAGGAGTACACTAGACCCATATTGCAATTCTATAGGATCAATAAGTGTAGTGGGAGTATCAGGGAAACCCCAAATGGTTCCAAAGCTCTCCCCTAGAACAGTACCTGTAGGACCCCTAAAAGTGGAGCACTCCTTCCTATTGATGCCTGGCTCCCCTATAAACTTGATGGGGAAAGATCTTTTATGTAAGCTTAGAGCCATAATAAATTGCTCTCCAGATGGCTCTATGTCACTGGAATTGCCTGAGGAATCCTTAACTTTGCTCCCTGTGCTTCTTTCAGATAGTCATGAGATAAAGGAATCTCCCACTTTTGAAATCCCAAAAGATATACCTGAGTCTCTCTGGGCTACATTTCCTTCTGATGTTGGCCTACTTAAATCAGCTATCCCTATCCAAATTAAAACAAAATCTAGCCCACCTCTTTTCATTCCTTGGTATCCTCTCTTGAAGGAGGCAATAGAGGGCATTACCCCAGTGATAAATTCACTAATTGACCAAAGCATCATAATCGCCTGTAAATCTGAATACAATACGCCAATCCTGTCTGTTAAAAAGCCAAACTTGGGGCCCAATGGCAAGCATCTCTATTGATTTGTCCAGGATTTGAAGGCTGTGAACAATCACATTATAAAGAGACACCCTGTAGTTTCCAATATAAATACTATCATTTCTTCTATTCCTAACACAGCTACATACTTTACAGTAATGGACTTGTGCTCAGCCTTCTTTTCCATACCTATACATGAGGATTCCAGGCATATCTTTGCTTTCAAGTGGATAGGTTTCCAATGGACATGGGCATGTTTTCCCCAAGAATATGTTGCAATTCTCACCCTTTTTGCACAGATTTTGAGTCAAGACACAGATAATGTAACATTTAAAAACAGCAAGTTAATTACATATGTAGATGATTTACTCTTAGCCTCACCAGATTCCACAACATGTCAAGAAGATAGTAAACATCTTCTTTTAGAATGACATAAAAGAGGCCACAATTTCTCAAAAGGAAAGGTTCTGTAGTGTCTCCCCAAAGTGCAATATTTAGGCTTTATTTTAATTGCTGGGTCCCGTTTAATTTCTCCAAAACGTATTGAAAGTATCCAAAACTTAAGTGATCCTACCACTAAAAAACAATTGAGAGTTCCGGGTTAAGATGGCGGCAGAGTAAGAAGCAGCTCTTAACCTCTCCTGACCGAAACATACAAAACTCCTCAAGGGGACATAAAAACAAGTCCAGACGAACGGAGGAACCCCACAACAGGGCACAGCGTGGAAGGTACGTGGAATCGAGACATTTCCA